>NC_030859.1:1140014-1228335 GCF_000208745.1 Theobroma cacao
ATGTGTATATATATATATATATATACACATATGTGTATATATATATATACATACATATATGTATATATATATATTTACATACATAGATATGTGTGTTATCAAAAGCTCATGAATATGGTATATGGTTGTAATGCATGTGAAAATTTGACATGTTGAACTTTGGGAATTTATTTGTGTTTCATGTTGCTTTTGTTATTTCAGCAGAATGGCCTTTTCTTGAGGGAATGGAGACTTTTTTCTTAGTGATCTATTTCTCGCTGCAGTAAGAAACTCTCGGGTTTTGAGGGTTTTTACCAAACCTGGTTCTCGCTGTAGCAAAGAAGTTGCTGAAGCTTCTCGCTGCAGCGAGAATGAATCTCGTTGCAGCTAGAAACTTTCTATTTTATGGCATGAATTTCGCTGTAGCGAGAAACCTTTTGTCTTGTTTATTATCTTGTTCAATTGCTGTCCTATTTTCCACTTCTTTGGTACCATAGTTGAGCATGGACTTCCAACATTAAGGAATCAATGAATTAAATTTGAAATGAGGAAGTTTGGTGAGAAACCCTCGGCCAGCTAAGAAACCCTCAACCAGTTGATAATTGGAGACCAATATCGTTGCAGCGGAAAGGCATTCTCGCTGACTTGACTTGAATTGCATGAATGCTATTAAAGTTTTCACTCTTCAAATCCTTTATTAAGCATGGACCCTTTCCATCAAGTGATTTACTCATTTAGGGTTTAAATGAGGGGTTTTGATAAGAACTAAACCAAATTGCATTGTTTTAAAGATAAATGCATCATGATTTCTTTAAATTTCCCTTATTGTTGCTTATTCACTTCTTTGTTCACTCACTGGGTTTATACCCACCGTTTTTAACTTCATATTTTCATATCAAGAAGCAGCCAGTAACTAGGTTGAGGTGCCCTTGTAGATTCGTTTTCTTGGTAGGTATCTCGACATTCAGTAGCCGTACATCACTCGGGTCTCTCCGTTGAAAATCGAGTCTCATTTTTTATATGTATAGACAAACCTCATGTAAATTATTAGAATACATGCTGTAGATAATACATGTATATTTTGACAGTTAATACCACTATGAGTTGGAAATGGTCATCATTATTCGAATTGAGATTGTGAAATATGACTCTAATAATTTTTGATGGAATGATAAACAGGTCTTATAAGTAGGCTTGCTTGAGCTTGGTGGGTTACGTCCATTGGGCCCGTGCGCCGATCATGGCTCGAAATTTAGGTCGTGACACATCTCCCTTCAATCCTAATAAAAATGTTTCAAATTTCTAAGTTCTTTATTTCTTATGGAAATGCTAAAATGAACTTATTTACTACCAATAATAACTTTATGCAGAGTCTGTCAAGGGAGTTTGCAGTTTTCTTTTATTTATTTTTTTAATCAAGTTTAGCTATAGAACCATATGGAAAGCATGGCCGTTTTAACAAGTGGATGTTTGAGCAATCTCCATCGTATTCTTTCCTGGAAAGAGAGCAAGGAAACGATCAAATGTTGGGACCATTTGAATGGACTTAAAGCAGAAGGGGACAATCTTGCTTGCTTGAATTTTCCAAGTTGGCCAAAATATCAGGACCAGTTGTGGGAAGCATTAGAATAGGTATACTAGTATTATTGTTCTAGTGTAACTGCTACTAGTTCTCTCTTACCAATTTAATTTACTGTTTAAGAAATTTTCAAGGCATTAAACAGGATTTCAAAGTTTTATACATATCTTTGATCTATCAAGGAAGAAAGAAAATACAGATTGAATATAAGATTTTGCAGAAATATAAATTTCTGCAGACAATCCTAGTTTAAACGATTTTAAGACATGCAAAACATTGAGTAAAAGTTAGATTCTGATTCACAAGCTGTTGTTAAAATACCTTGACTCATGTTCAAATACCTTTATTGTTAAAATGGAGTTACGACCATTAAGTTAAATTTTAAAGATCTTTTCAGGACTTAGCTCTCTTTCCCAGAACATTACTTCCCTGCCTCTATGCTGCTGTATTACAAAAAGTCAAGTTAACTGTTTCTCCGTATTTGTTGTACTTATTGAGGATTGTCTATAAAATGAGGTTCTACCCACAGACAGTGTTGTTTAATATTTGAAATTCGGACCATTAATATAGCTACTTCCTAATATGTTACGCTAAAGTAAGGATCAAGCGTGATAGGTTCACTGTTCTCTGCAGTGCTTCTAACACATTTTGTAGCTGTGAAGTATTTTGGTGATGATATCGGAATGGATTCTGTTGATTGTTGTCTCCCAAAGCGAGTTGTCGCAGGTTGGGCAAATTGAACCCAATATCATTACATAAATTTCCCTTAAGCTCATTCATTACTACTTTACTCAGCTTCGATTCTACATATTGGACAAAGCTTGGAATCGATTCACTCTCATTCTGTAATTAAGCCAATAGAAAATATTGACTTCAAGAATTAGGAAAGGATAAAAGCAGACAAATATAAATATAAATTTCACTTTCAAAAGCCAAGGCTTTTGAAATCTCAGCAGAGTAGCAGACAATCCTAGTTTAAACGATTTCAAGACAAGCAAAGCAAAGTTCACGTATCAATTATTGATACAAAACGTTGAGTAAATGTTCATTCTGATTCACAAGCGGCTGCTGCCTATTTCCTGTCCCTTCCATGGATCTGTTGAGATAAAAACTAGCTTGAATGTCATTTTGTCTAACTATGTACAGGACAAGTGTCCACTTTGTTTTGTTGTGCTGGTTTGGTAATTCACAGTGCATGCTGCTGCACATTTGTCCTAGGACGTGTAAGCACTGCATGTTTGCTCTAATGCTGTGTCAAACACTTGGATATTTTTGTACAAGTGTTAGTTAAATAGCTCTTGTATATATTTATGCATTTCTCCTCAGTTAATGTAAGGGATCGATATTAACCAAGTTCTGCTCTCTGTTTTGTCTATTGCTTTTACTTTCTCCTTTGCATGCCTGCTGTCTCTTTTCTGCATTAACAAGAACATGGTATCAAAGCTATGAATTGATCCTTTGAGTCATTTTAAACACTTACAAATTACCTCAAAAGTCTCATCTACAATAACCAAACTTCTTTATCAAACATGTCAACTTCAACTTCAACCATTACACAGCAGTCACCTCCTTTTTTTTATGGTACCAATTATGCAATTTGGGCCATAAAAAATGAAGGCATTTCTAAGAGATGTTAACCTCTGGAATGCTGTTGAGTTTGAAACTGAATTGCTAGTGCTGAAGGAGAATGCTTCGCAGGCTCAGGTGAAGCAATATGAAGAAGATATTGCAAAGAGATATAGAGCCTTGTCATTCATACATTCAGTAGTGTCTGAATCGGTTTTTGTTGAAGTTGGAATGCATCTTTTTAGTTGTTAACAGTGTTTATCTGAGCAGCCAGCAAACACTACATGCTGAGGCATAAGACTCAGTTAAGTTTAGTCTTATTTTCTTATGTTGCAGTCAGTTATTGTTGGTTACCCTACTTGACACTTGTTAGTCTACTATTTAGAATTATGGATCAGTTATGGATCAGTTATCTATTGAGTTCACTTAGTGGGTAGTTATCAGTTTCTATTATGTTTTCTGTACTTGCTTAAGTAGCAAACTGATATGAATGAAAAATTGTTCTGTTTTTTATCTTCATCTTACTGCTCTTAATCATCTCAATCTCATCACACATAGCTTTAATCCAATGTTGATCTTTGGCTGCGTCTGTATAACTTGTTGGCTCCAAAATAATAATATTGCAACGCTCATACACATCTTGCAGAGATCTTGTGCCTCTCACTGAATAATCATCAATATTTTCATCTTCAAGCTGATTCTCCAATTGAACTGGACCATCACTGATAATACTCAAGTCTTCTGAGCTTTCAACCGAGTTTGTCCCCCAATTCCACCTACTGAATTCATCAAATGCAACATCCCTATTAACTCGAACCTTCTTAGTCTCAACATCATATAGTCGATATCCTTTGGAAATTTCACTGAAGCCAAGATTAATAACAACCTGTGACTTAACATCCAGCTTTGATCTCTTTTCATCAGGAATTTGGGCATAGCCTATGCAGCCGAACACTCTTATGTGAGAGATCGAAGGCTTGCATCCAAACCAAGCTTCATGAGGAGTCTTTGAATTCAGGCTTCGAGTTGACAAAATATTTAGCAAATTCACAGCAGCATTGATAGCTTCTGCCCAAAAGCTTTTTGGTAATCCTTTCTCAAAAAGAAGACATCGAGCCATCTCAATTATGGTTCGATTCTTTCTCTCACTAACCCCATTTTGTTGGGGACAATAGGGTACTGTCAACTGATGCTTTATACTATTCCGAGCTAAGAAATTCTTAAACTCATTGGATAGATATTCAGTACCATTATCAGTTCTCAACATCTTCATAGCTTGACCAGATTCTTTTTCCACAAGAGCTTTAAAAAATAGAAACTTGGCATAAACTTCTGACTTATGTTTTAGAAAAAATACCCAACTATACCTGGTAAAGTCATCAATGAAGATCAGATAGTACAAGCTTCCATTCAGTGATTCAGGTTTCATTGGTCCCCCAACATCTGAGTGAACAAGCTCCAATTTCTCATTAGCTCTTGACAAGCTCTGCTTTGGGAATGGAGTCCTGCTTTGCTTTCCCATTTGACATATTCCACAGACACGTTCAGTGTGCTCAATGCTTGGAAGCCCTTCTACAATCTGTGATGAGGCCATCAGCTTCAAGGAATTATAATGAACATGTCCCAAACGTCTGTGCCATAGTTCAGCATCACTAGAGATACATTGATAAGCTTGATATCTATTCTTCATGAAGTCAAGAGGAAAACATTTATTCATCATTCCAACAGTAATCACCTCCTTACCCAAGGGATCAAAAATCATGCAAGACTTATCTTTAAACCACAAGGAATAATTGTCTTCCAAGAGCTGACCAACACTCAAAAGGTTATGGCTAACTTGTGAAGAATAAAATACATGAGAAATGGTTTTGATACCTGTTGGTGTTTGAACTCCCACAGTTCCTTTCCCTTGTATCTTCAAATACTTGCCATCACCAATTTCCATTTGAGTCTTAAAGTTTCTATTTAGTTTCAAGAAATTTTCTTCATTGCTTGTTATGTGGTTAGAGCAACCACTGTCTATCAACCACTCTGCTTTTCTCTCTCTCAAATCAGTGTTTTTGATCATAAACAGTGCTTCCTCTGCAGCCTCCATATCTTCAACTACAACTGCCTTTTCTTCTCCTCGGGTTCCTTTGGCTTTGCAAACTTTTTCTATGTGACCCAATTGATTACAAAACCTGCATCTCACATCTGGNAGTTCTGCTTTGCTTTCCCATTTGACATATTCCACAGACACGTTCAGTGTGCTCAATGCTTGGAAGCCCTTCTACAATCTGTGATGAGGCCATCAGCTTCAAGGAATTATAATGAACATGTCCCAAACGTCTGTGCCATAGTTCAGCATCACTAGAGATACATTGATAAGCTTGATGTCTATTCTTCATGAAGTCAAGAGGAAAACATTTATTCATCATTCCAACAGTAATCACCTCCTTACCCAAGGGATCAAAAATTATGCAAGACTTATCTTTAAACCACAAGGAATAGTTGTCTTCCAAGAGCTAATCAACACTCAAGAGGTTATGGCTAACTTGTGAAGAATAAAATACATGAGAAATAGTTTTGATACTTGTTGGTGTTTGAACTCCCACAGTTCCTTTCCCTTGTATTTTCAAATACTTGCCATCACCAATCTCCATTTGAGTCTTAAAGTCTCTATTTAGCTTCAAGAAGTTATCTTCATTACTTATTATGTGGTTATAACAACCACTGTTTATCAACTACTCTGCTTTTCTATCTCTCAAATCAGTGTTTCCTCTGCAACTTCTTTTTCTTCTACTACAACTGCCTTTTCTTCTCCTCGGGTTCCTTTGGCTTTGCAAACTTTTTCTATGTGACCCAATTGATTACAAAACCTGCATCTCACATCTGGTATATACCAACAAAAACGATCAACATGACCCATCTTTTTACAATAGCTACAAGGAGGAAACTTACTTCTATTTTTTTTTTTGTTTACCATCATTCATTCTTTTCTCTTTATCTTTCTTTTCACCTTCATTTCTTCTACTGCTACTACTTGGATTCTTGCTTTTATTCTTAACCAACAGAGCTCCTTCCACATTATTCTCATGCCTTATAGCCCTTCTTTGCTCTTGGGCTTGTAAGGCATTCACCAACTCTGTAACAGTGAGTTGAGAGAGGTCCTTTGAGTCTTCCAAAGACGATATTTTAGCTTCAAATTTCTCTGGAAGACTTACAAGAACCTTGTTAACAATTCTCCGTTCGATTAAGTCCTCTCCAAGTAGTCTTAATTGATTGACAAGTTTCATAATCTTGTCTGAATATTCCTTGATGGTTTCATCATCCTTCATCCTCAGAATCTCGAACTCTCTGTGTAGATTGAGAGCTTGCATCTGTCTTGTCCTCTCACTTCCATGGAACTCATCCTTGAGTCGATCCCATGCTTCCTTTGGGCTATCACAAGTCATAATTCTTGTGAAAATGGCATCTGACACAGCAGATTGGATGCAAGAAAGTGCCTTATATCTCCTTGCTACATCCTCACTATGCTGTTTAATTTGAGCAACAGTGGGATTAGCATGTCTCATCACAGGAGAGTCACCTCCCATCTCCACAATCTCCCATAAATCAAAAGCCCTAAGATAGGCTTTCATCTTCACAGCCCATATAGCATAATTTTCTCCTGAAAAAACAGGAGGTGCTGTGACACTAAACCCGGATGAAGCCATGACAGATAATTTTTTGTGAAAGAAGAATAAAAGACTGAGATCTTTTGATGAAAAACACTCTACTGTTTTTAGCACCCTAGGTCTCTCAAGATCCTAGAAGCTCTGATACCATGTTAAACTTTCAAAAAAATAAGTGAAGAAAAATGAAGGAGAGTTGAGAGAATGATTAAGAGCAGTAAGATGAAGATAAAAAACAGAACAATTTTTCATTCATATCAGTTTGCTACTTAAGCAAGTACAGAAAACATAATAGAAACTGATAACTACCCACTAAGTGAACTCAATAGATAACTGATCCATAACTGATCCATAATTCTAAATAGTAGACTAACAAGTGTCAAGAATATGCAGATGGATCATTTAACAAATACAAGGCACGTCTGGTAGCTAAAGGGTATGCTCAAGAATATGGGGTAGACTTCTCTGAGACGTTTGCACCAGTGGCTAGACACGATACCATTCGACTTCTAACAGCCTTGGCAGCCAAAGAAAGTTGGAAGATCTGGCACTTAGATGTGAAATCTGCATTTTTGAATGGCTTCATAACAGAAGATGTCTACATTGAGCAATCGGAAGGTTTTGTGGAGAAAGGAAATGAGAACAAAGTTTGCAGGCTTCTTAAAGCACTATATAGTCTTAAACAGGCACCAAGGGCCTGGTATGAACGAATTGACAGTTACTTGAGAAGTAAAGGATTCAATCGAAGCATGAATGAGCCAACTTTGTATGTGTTGAATTTAAATGGCTTTGTAAATTTGTTGGTCTCATTGTATGTTGATGACTTACTTGTCACAGGTTCAGATAGTTATGTTGTGGATGATTTTAAAATGAAGATGAAGCAGGAGTTTGAAATGACAGATCTTGGTGAGATGACTTTCTTTCTGGGCATGGAATTTGTTCAAAAACCAGATTATATATGTATTCATCAAACCAGGTATGCAAGGGAGTTGCTGCAACGATTCAAGATGGAAGCTAGTAAGTCAGTAGACACTCCATTAGCCTCAAACAATAAGTTTTGCAAGAATGATGGTAGTGGAGATGCTAATGGTGCAGTTTACAGAAGTCTAGTTGGATGTTTATTGTTTTTGACAGCTTCTCGACCTGATATAATGTATGCTGCTAGTGTTCTTTCAAGGTATATGCAAAAGTCATCAGAATTTCACTTTATTGCAGCCAAAAGGGTGTTACGGTATGTGAAAGGGACAATGAATTTTGGTCTCAAATTCAGTAAAAAATCCAGCAATAATCTATTGGGGTATTGCGACAGTGACTGGGCTGGAAGTCTTGAGGATTCTCGAAGCACCACAGGTTTTTGTTTTTCTTTCGGTAATGCTGTGTTTACTTGGAATTGCAAGAAACGAGATGTAGTTGCACAGTCCACCGCAGAGGCCGAGTATATAGCTGCTGCTACTGCTACTAATCACGCCTTATGGTTGAGAAAAATGCTTAAAGATATTGGATTTAAGCAAAGAGAAGAAACAACTCTCTGGATTGACAATCAATCTGCAATTGATATTGCCAACAATCCAGTGCATCATGGGAGAACAAAACACATAAGGGTGAAATATCATGCTATTCGAGATGCCATCAAAGAAAAAGAAATTGCTGTGTATCACTGCAATTCTTCTGAACAGCTGGCAGATATTCTGACCAAGAGTTTGAGTAAGGAAAGATTTGTTTATCTCAGGACTATGCTTGGTGTGTGTGAGATACATTCCAAGGAGGTGTGTTGAAGTTGGAATGCATCTTTTTAGTTGTTAACAGTGTTTATCTGAGCAGCCAGCAAACACTACATGCTGAGGCGTAAGACTCAGTTAAGTTTAGTCTTATTTTCTTATGTTGCAGTCAGTTATTGTTGGTTACCCTACTTGACACTTGTTAGTCTACTATTTAGAATTATGGATCAGTTATGGATCAGTTATCTATTGAGTTCACTTAGTGGGTAGTTATCAGTTTCTATTATGTTTTCTGTACTTGCTTAAGTAGCAAACTGATATGAATGAAAAATTGTTCTGTTTTTTATCTTCATCTTACTGCTCTTAATCATTCTCTCAACTCTCCTTCATTTTTCTTCACTTATTTTTTTGAAAGTTTAACAGTTTTCAACAAGATTATGGGATGTGAGACTGCAAACAAGGCTTGGAGTAAACTTGAGAAGGAGTTTTTGGGGTCTGCAAGGAGCAAACAGGTGCGTTTGCAAAATCTCAGAAAGAAATATGAGCTTCTGAGAATGAAAGAGAATCAGACAATAGATGAGTTTGTTGAAGATCTGATGAAACTTGTAAATCAGATCAGACTCATGGGAGACTCCCTCATTGATTTGAAAGTGGTAGAAAAAATTATGTTGAGCCTACCAGAAAGGTTTGATCCTACAATCACCTCTCTAGAGCAAGTTAAGGATATTACAGAGCTTTCAATATTAGACTTGGTTAGTGCTTTGGAAGCTGATGAACAGAGGAAGGCAGCAAGAAGAGATGAAAGAGTTGATCATGCATTGCAAGCTCGTGCAAAAGGTAAGGCTCCTGCTGATCCTTCATTTAAAAAGAATTCAAATGAAAATAAAGAGAAAGATAAAGCCGGTACAGCTGCTGGAAGATCCCAAAACAAAAGGGGCAAGTTTTCAGTCTGCCCCTATTGCAAAAAGAGGAACCATTCTAAAGCTTACTGCTGGTTCAGACTTGGAGTTAAATGCAATGCTTGTAAGCAGCTAGGGCATGTAGAAAAAGTCTGCAAGAACAAAGCTAAGGCTGCAAACAAAAAACCACAGGTTACAAAGCAAGTCGAGAAAGCTGAAGTTGCAGAGGAAGTGTTGTTCATGACTATTGAAAACTCTAACTCAGCAGACAACAACCACTGGCTTCTCGACAGTGCATGCTCCAATCATATGACCTCAAAGGCTGAGCTATTCTCTGAACTTGATACTGATCACTGCTTTTCAGTTAAGATTGGAAAAGGTCTTATACTGGATGCAGTAGGGAAAGGAACAATTGCAATTCAAACTGCTTCAGGCACCAGGTATGTTTTGAATGTGCTTCTGGTTTCTAAAATAACTCATAATTTATTAAGTGTTGGTCAGTTAGTTGATGAAGATTACATGTTGGTATTCAAAAACAATGCATGCACAGTTTATGAACCCTCTGGTTTCTATATAATGTCTGTTCCTATGGTGAGAAATTGCTTCCCTGTTAAATGGGGAAATTTGTGCTTGTCTGCAACAGAATCTTTTTCAGAACAAACTTACCTGTGGCACAAAAGGCTAGGCCATTGCAATTATAAGTCCTTGTTGCAAGTAAGTGCCTCTGGTTTGTAATTGAATCTTCCTAAACTGCATGGAGATAGTCCTATATGCAGCTCTTGTCAATATGGTAAACTAACTAGAAGGTCTTTTCCCAAAGCAAGTTTGAATAGGGCAAAGCACAGATTGGAGTTAGTTCATTCAGATGTTGCTGGACCTATGAGTGAGCCCTCTTTAAATGGAAGCAAATATTTTGTTATCTTTATTGATGATATGTCCAGAATGACTTGGATTTACTTCATACAGCATAAGTCAGAAGTGTTCTCAGTATTTCAGAAATTCAAAGCAAAAGTTGAGAATGAATCTGGCTGCAGAATTAAGAAACTAAGGACAGACAATGGAGGTGAGTACACTTCTTCAGAATTCATAAGCTATCTGGAGAAGGAGGGCATTCATCACCAACTGACAGCTCCATATTGTCCTGAGCAGAATGGTGTTAGTGAGAGGAAGAACAGAACAATTATTGAGATGTCCAGGTGTCTCCTGTTTGAGAAGAAGCTTCCTAAAAGCTTCTGGGCTGAATCAGCTAACATTGCAGTTTACTTGCAAAATATTCTGATCACTCAAGCTGTCAATAATGAAACTCCTTATGAAGCTTGGTACAGCACCAGACCATCTGTGGATCACTTGAGGATCTTTGGATCCATTTGTTATCTCCATGTTCCTGAAGAACTAAGAGACAAGCTGCAACCCAAGGCAAAGTTGGGAGTTTTTATAGGGTACAGTCAGCAGTCAAAAGCTTACAGGATTTATCAAATTGAATCTGGCAAAGTCTCTGTTAGCAGACATGTAACATTTGATGAAGGTGCATACTAGAACTGGAAAAATAATCAAGTGCAGCATACTAAATTTCTAGATGAAGATGTTAATCTTCAACCTGCCAACAGTGATGAGATACTTGATGTAGAACAGATTGTAGATGAACCTCTTGTGAGAGGTACTCGACCATTACAAGAGATTTATGAAAGCTGCAATGTAGCTGCATTTGAACCTGCTACACCTGAAGAAGCTGTTTTGTCACCAGAATGGAAAGAAGCTATGAAAGAAGAGATGAAGATGATAAATCTCAACAAGACATGGAGCTTGGTAGACAGACCTAAGCATCATCATGTTCTTGGAGTGAAATGGGTGTTTAGAATGAAGCTGAACTCAGATGGATCTCTGAACAAGCATAAAGCAAGGCTTGTTGTTAAAGGCTTTGCTCAATTGCCTGGAGTAGACTATCATGAAACTTTTGCACCAGTTGCAAGAATGGATACCATTCGACTGCTGCTAGCATTGTCAGCTAAGTTTAAATGGAAAATATTCCATTTGGAAATCAAATCTGCTTTCTTAAATGGTGATTTGCAGGAAGAAATTTTCATTGAGCAGCCTTATGGTTTTGAAAGTGAGCCTAACCGAGACAAAGTGTATAAACTTCATAAGGCACTCTATGGCTTGAAGCAAGCACCACGTGCCTGGTACTGCAAATTTGATGACTATTTGAAGGGTCAAGGCTTTCACAAGAGCAGTAATGAAGCTACTTTATATATACAAAAAGCTGATGATCAAAATCCTTTGATTATTTCATTGTATGTTGATGACATGTTAGTTATAGGAGGAGATGATCAAAGAATTTCAAAACTCAAGCTTGAAATGCAAAGCAGATTTAGAATGACAGATCTTGGACAGATGAGTTATTTTCTGGGGTTACAAATCCTTCAAGGTAATTCTAGAATTTTCATATGCCAATCAAATTACATTGGTGAGGTTCTGGACAAGTTTAAAATGACAGATTGCAAGACAGTAGCCACTCCACTTATTCCTCATGAGAAGCTGTCAGTTGATAAAGGATCTGCACTCGAAAATCCTTCAACCTTTAGAAGCTTGATAGGATCATTGCTTTATATTTGTGCATCAAGACCTGACTTGATGTTTGCTGCAAGTTATTTGTCTAGGTTCATGCAGGTTCCAACAACTGAGCATTTTTCAGCAGCAAAAAGAGTGCTTAGATATTTAAAAGGCACTGCAAATTTTGGTCTTCAATTCACTTATATAGATGAAAGTTCAGTTGAGTTGGTTGGATTCTCGGATAGTGACTGGGCAGGCTGTGTGGATGATTGTAAAAGCACTTCTGGATATGTATTTACATTAGGAAATGGTGTTTTTTGTTGAAATTCAAAGAAGCAAGAAACCACTGCTCAATCATCTGCAGAAGCAGAGTATATAGCAGCAGCTACAGCTGCAAATCAAGCCATTTGGGTGAAGAAGATCTTAACTGATCTTGGATTTCTTCATGTGCCTCCAGCCAAGCTGTATGTAGACAACAAATCTGCCATTGCCATGGTGAAAAATCCTGTTTTTCATAGCAGAACAAAACATATCAAGGTCAAATACCATGCCTTGAGAGAAGCTGAAAAGGATGAAGATATATCTGTTCAGCATTGTAGCTCCAGTGATCAGCTTGCAGACATTCTAACCAAACCTCTTCACTTGTCCAGGTTTGAAGAGCTAAGAAGAAAATTAAATATTCAGCAAGCTAGCATTTAGGAGGAGTGTTGAGATAAAAACTAGCTTGAATGTCATTTTGTCTAACTATGTACAGGACAAGTGTCCATTTTGTTTTGTTGTGCTGGTTTGGTAATTCACAGTGCATGCTGCTGCACATTTGTCCTAGGACGTGTAAGCACTGCATGTTTGCTCTAATGCTGTGTCAAACACTTGGATATTTTTTGTACAAGTGTTAGTTAAATAGCTCTTGTATATATTTATGCATTTCTCCTCAGTTAATGTAAGGGATCGATATTAACCAAGTTCTGCTCTCTGTTTTGTCTATTGCTTTTACTTTCTCCTTTGCATGCCTGCTGCCTCTTTTCTGCATTAACAAGAACAGGATCCTGGTCCAAAGCAACCTTGCCTTGGTCGCATGTAGTTCTGTGATAGCATCTTTGATTGCCATTCTATCACCAGGTGCCTCTGCAGAGCATGCAATTCCTATTTTAGTGAAAGAAAGCAAACTCTCCAATATGAGCTCTCCCTCCATTTTTGACTAACTTGTTAATCTCTCATTGTTTTCACTAATTTGTTCGAGCAAGCGAAAATCGAGAATCTCCTTCAATCGTTCCGGTAGTGCCATCTTACAGAAATTGTGAAGGCTTAAGCCGCCATGAAACGTACCATCTGTTGGTCTCCTTCCGGTGATCATTTCCAAGAGCAGAGTCCCATAGCCGTAAATATCACCTTCTGGAGACACTGCCCCGCCCATGCCATATTCTGCAACAATTTGTTATAAACTCAACTTCTTTTAATGCCAACCATATGTTTTTAGCTCTAATTAAGAGTTGAGACTTGAGATTTTGCCACTTATTCTTGTGATTTTGCAACTTATTAAGTAGGAGGTTTAATGGCTGTTAACATGATAATAGCAAGTACATATTAAAAAGTTTAAAATCTGTAAGATTTCGTTAAATTACAATTACGGTACTGAAAATAAAGGGAGATATAAAATTTTACGTGGGGGAACATAACCGATTGTTCCTTTCATCATTGAAGAACCTGTTTGATCATTACCCATATTGTTTGTGTCGCTAGACAAGAGCTTAGCCAATCCAAAATCACTGACATGTGCAACCATGTCATCATCAAGAAGAACATTGGTAGGCTATAGATCACAGTGGACAATTACCGCCTCGCAATTGTGATGAAGGTACTCTATTGCACTGGCTACATCTATGGCTATGTCTAACCTTTGAACAAAGTTCAAATACCTTGACTCATGTTGCTCATGAAGCCAACTGTCCAAACTCCAATTAGGGATGAATTCGAAAACTAAAGCCTTGAAATCTTTGCCTTGGTAATCAATGCTCGAGCAGGAAGTTATAATTTTGAGAACATTCCGATGTCGAACTTTCCCCAAAGCCTTGCATTCAGCCATGAAGCTTTTTGCAGCGCCACGGTTTTGAAGGTTAAGTACCTTCACTGCAACAAGTTTTTCTTTGGCTTCTGATTGAAGCACTTTGGGAGCATTATTTCAGGTATCCCTCCACAGAGATTTTTGTTTCCCACAATTGAAAATCTGCTAGATTTATTGAAAACTCCTCCTTCTGGAACTTCACCCTCCAAGTGATTAAAAGAAATATTCAAACTGCTTAAATATAGAAGTTTTTCTAGTTCATGTGGTATGGTGCCAGACAAATTATTGCGGGAAAGATTTAAAGTTTCAAGAGATTTCAAAGAACCAAGAGACAAGGGAATGCTACCTTTGAAAAAGTTTCCCACCATATCAAGTGACCTTAACCCAAAACACTGGCCAAGTATCTCCGGAATTTCATCAGACAATTTATTTCCATAAATAAATAATTCTTCCAGGTTCTTTAAATTATCAAAATCTGATGGAAGGGGACCGGTCAATGAGCTGCTAGACATGTCAACTTGAGTCAAACTTGTGAAAGCACCAAATAGTTGATCTGGTATACTACCACCAAGTGTATTTCCCGAAAGAAACAAGATTTGCATACTTTTACAATTTCTAAGCACAAGTGGAATTTTTTTTTCAAAACTATTATTATGTAATTGAAGTTCGAACGAATGAGAGAGATTGCCAATGAAAGATGGGATTTCACCTGAAAAATTATTCAAACCGAGAAACAATCTTTCAAGATTTCGAAGCTTCCCCAAAGAAGTTGGAAGGGTCCCCTCCAGGGCATTTCTCGGCAAATGCAGAAGAGTTAAGCTTACGAGATTGCCAATCCCTTCAGGAATATTTCCTGAAATCTGATTCCATCCCATAAAAAGCATGTTGAGTTGGATTGATAAATTGCCTATGGATTCTGGCAACGGGCCACCTAATCGATTCGCCTCTAGATCCAATATTTGTAATAGGCTACAATTGCTCAACGAAGAAAGAAAATCCAGGTCTCCTGTGTTCCCATTTCCCAAGTAGTTACCAGCAATCATGAACTGTTGAAGATTCTTGAGGTTTCCCAAATTGTTAGGAACAGATCCGCCGATACCATTCCAACCTATGTCAAATATCTCCAGATTAGACGTATTAGATATTGACCTTGGAATAGTTCCTATTAATTGATTTCCTCCAGTACTGAAGTATCAAAGATTTGGAAAAGGAACGCCTATTACAGCCGCAAGACTCACTGAGAAATTGTTTGTTGACATCTAAATCATTTCCAAGGAAGAAAGATTGTGAATTGAGAGAAGAAGAGTACCAGTTAGGCTGTTGGCTGCCAGAAGAAGGTTTCTCAAGTTTATGGCCCCACCAGAGCATCAGGGATATTTCCCTCCAAATGATTATAAGAAAGCGAGAGATCCCTCAATGACGAAAGGTTTCCTAAAGAAGATAGAATACCCCCAATCAAATTGTTGGCACCCAAGGAGAGTACGATGAGTTTCGACGAATCACCCAACTGGAAAGGAACTTCCCCAGTGAGGTTATTATGCGATAAACGAATTGTTAAGAGGTTTGAGCAATTGGCAAGCTCCACAGGGATTGTTCCATGGAGATTATTTCGAAACAGCTCAAAAACACGCAACCGCCTTAGGTAGCCAACTTCCTTAGGTATGTTACCTTGCAAATCTATTATAAGACAGATTAACTCTTCTGATGAAGGTTAAATTGCCAATCAAAGGAGATAAGGACCCACCAAGTTTCAAGCCATCCAAGTCCAGAGCAGTGACTCTCTGGTGGCGACTACCACACGTAACACCTTGCCACTCACAGAAGTGGAGAGAAGCATTCCATGAATCGAGAGCTCCTGGATAAGCACCAACAAGCTGATCCTTTATAGAAAGCAAAGCTATTCTGTCAGTTTTTCTTTCCCCAAGGCCAATGCAAAATTCAGGGACCCTGATAGACATTAGCTGAGTACAATAACAAAGCCAAGAAGCAAGTTAATCTCAGGAATGCATATGTTTCCTAAGCATGATGTACCCATTTTCTTCGAAGAAAATTAGCTTGGGAGAGGAATTGAATTGAGCAACAAGCTGGTTTAATTGCTGTCCATGTCCTCCCATTTCTCTTACATCTAAAAAAGGCTTCAGAATTGGTTGGCCAGGCCTTGGCAGTATAACTGAAAACGACTCGTTTGCCCCAGCTGGAAAGCTGGAAACTTCATCCATGAGAGGTCCACATGGAAGATCAGAAGGTTGGAAAGAATAACATTCACTTTCTGAGTCTTCACCAAAAGGACAGAGCTTCGCTACAAGAAAACACCCACCCATGCCATGCATAAGAAATGGCAAAACACGACTAGGAAACATTTTGAGTTAGAAAATTTATGTGAAACACAGCTCGGATTGGACAACTTATTGTTGAAAAAACGGCAGTCACGTTTATCAAGCCAGTAGTAGGACAAATGGCAGCAAAATTGCAGTCACGTTAATCAAGCCAGTAGGAAATTCCTCATTTGTCTCAATAAGTGATTGTAGTTAAGGCAAAAACAACAAAAATTAGAGTTGACAAAAGGAGTCAGAACTCTGAAGGGCTTTCCTTGGCAGTCTTCTGCCTTAATGTCACCTTCGAAATAACTAGAAAATGGTTGGCCAAAACAACAAATATTAGAGTTGACAAAACCAGTCTGAACTCTGAAGGGCTTTCCTTGGCAGTCTTCTGCCTTGATGTCACCATTGAAATAACTAGAAAATGATTAGCCATAACTAATAAACGATTAATCATTTATAATCAGGATTATATGCATTAAGGTTTGTGATTAAGCTGTTGTTTAGGGGAGGCGTCACAGGATAGCAGGAAACAGGAGCAAAGCAGGAAGGATAGCCACTGAGATCATAAGTTTAATTGTCTGAAAGATAACTTTATTATAAACTTAAACTAATATAAAAGTTATATTTTACATCCTGTGGTTCCTATATTTAGTTACCATCTCTTCCGAGGTAAGGCAACTGTATTTCAGACAGATCCTAAACAGCAGAAAGAGAACTTGAGCTGGTCATGGTTGGTGAACAACTCAAGTGGCTGCTAAAAAATGATGAGCAACTGTATTGCAGACAAATTCTAACCAGCAGAAAGAGAACTTGAGCTGGTCATGGTTGGTGAGGAACTCATATGATTGATAAAAAGAGTGCATCATTTGTTAACGAATGCAGACTCTGCCAAGTCAATGGAACGAGCAAGGCCAGCGGCCTTGCTCTGGCATTCACGGTGCTCGGCATCCGGATCACTGTCTGCCACTATACCAGCGCCAGCTTGAAGATGAGCTACCCATTCCTGGCGCCTACCAGCATCTTTGTAGGAGTACATTGTGTCATAGCGGGTTCCGGTTGTGAATACCATGGTCCTGAGAGCCAAAGCAATATCCAAATCACCAGTAAAGGAGATGCCCCCAAATCCTCCACTGTAAGGGCCTCGCCTGGTCACCTCAAGCTCATCAATTAGCTCCATGGCCTTCACCTGTATCAATGTCCCAATCATGATCAAAGCTATGGGGGAAAGAAATACGTAGGCAACACAGCTATGACTTGTAAGAAGTCCAGACTGACTGTGCAACTTGTGCCTATTTAATGGTGGCTGGACTGTAACACCAGAATCAAGGCAAACTAGAAAGCATTCGGTTTTTGTTTGAAAAAACAGCATTTGCATAAAACATGTAAAGGACAAGAAGTGCTGAACCTTTGGTGCTCCGCTAACAGTTCCAACAGGAAGTGCAGCGCGCAGGGCATCCCAACTACTGAGATGATCATGCAACTCCCCAATAACCTGCATAATTTAAATTAAAAATAGAAAAGATCATTTAATTGTATGTCACATTACTAAAAGAATGTTTAAAACCAGTTCCTTGGGTTGTGGGACATTAAGAAACCAAAATGAAGCAAATAACTAATCAGAACATTCTAAAGTATTTGAATGCGCAAGTTCATTATTTGTATCAGAATATATCAGTTAGACAGCAATTGGAAAGACATCATAAATCCTTAAATCACCCCTATTAGAAATGCAATAAAATTATCAAATAATGCTATATATCCCGAGAAATTTCAGTCCTAAAATGCCTTTTAACATAATGAAAATAAGTCAACAAATGTTTAGATCCGAAAAGCATATATACTTACCGTGGAGCTCATGTGCATAACATGTGAATATCGTTCAATATTCATCAGCTTCTCCACCTTCACAGAACCATATTTGGAGACCTACACGAATAATATAAAAACAACCAGTTAGACTCCTGACCTTTCTGAGGTAATAAAAGAGGAAACATGAAGTTTCAAGTGAAAGTAAAAAATTCGATTTCTTTAGAAGGAAAATCTGTCATGCACAGGAAGAAAATGGAATTAATGTAATACCCCTACAAAGCTAGAGCACAAGAAAATAATCTCCAAAAATGCATGGCATGATATACAGAATTAAAATTGCTATGGAAAGACCTTTCCAACATCATTGCGTCCCAAATCAACAAGCATGATGTGTTCTGCGCATTCCTTTTCATTACTTAGCAACTGCTTTTCTGCTAGCTCATCTTCAGCAGGTGTCTTTCCTCTCCTTGATGTTCCCGCCAATGGCCTATTCACAATCTTGTTCTGTTCATGCCAATACAAAAATTCAGATCTTCAAATAGCTACGCACAGTGCTTGACGATTTTAAATCAGTAAAAAGAGACAGCCAACGAAAAACTCAGTAATCAAAAAAGTGTAAAAGTTTACCTTCTTCACCCTGGTGAGAATTTCCGGACTTGAAGCAACTAGAATACATCCTCTAGCCTGAAAGAGCATGCAAAATAACAAAATTCACAATGCAACTTCTGAATAATTCACAGATTCAAAACTAAATAAGTACTTAAAGAGGAACACACTAACTTGCAAGTAAGCCATATATGGACTTGGATTCACAACTCTCAAAGCCCTATATATTTCAAAGGGGTCAGCAAATGTTCGCCGTTCAAAACGTTGACTTAATACAATCTGGAAAATATCCCCTGCCAGAATATGTTCTTTTGCCTGTAGGACAGCCCCCTTAAATTCTTCACTTTCCATATTTGACTTCTTCAAAGAAGGGCCAAAATGGTGAGTTTGTAAATCAATAGAGCCTGGAGATAGCTTTGGGCTAAGAATGAAATCAGAACAAAACGATGTCAGAGAATTAAAAAGCATATGAACTTAATCAAAATCAATGCTACTGTAAAAAAACTATTGCTCACGGGTCAACATTCTGCACTCTAGACACCAACTTCTCTAGGTGCTCAACTCCAACACTGTAAGCTTTTTCCACAGAGGAGTGTCGATCAAGCCTCACCCAGTGAATTACATATGCTTTCTGCAAATAAAAAGAACATATCAATATTATTCCCTGTCTATGTTTCTGATAGAATGATAATTGGAGCTAAAATCTTGTACTCAGCACCCCATCCAAGACAATATGAATTGTTGGAGTAAAGGAATACCTTTTCCACATGATCAAATACAATCACGTCATTGTAGAGCCCTAGATGTATGTCTGGGAGGTTTCTGTCATCTTGTGGTGCCTTTGAGAATGGAAGCTTTTTCTTCTCCACATAGCGAACTGTATCATATGAGAAATAACCAATCCATCCACCTACACGTCACAGGAATTTAATAAAAAGTGTGAGTTTAAAGATTTCTAAAAGACACCAAATCAACCAACAATGAAGTGATATCAGAGTTGCCCTACACCATTATGACAACGAAGTACTTAGGACAGGAGAATGTTAATAGAATTATGCACCTAAGCGGTTAAGACACTAGATACCAATAGGTTAAGACTACACGATAAGACATGGTGGCATTGAATAACTCCAAAACCTGAAATTATTACAGTAATTTATATTCAACCCAAAATAAAAAAACTTGTCCACTTTTTTCCAAATATAGAAATGAATACACTCCAAAGTTGTATGTCAAAGCATCCATCTGCCAGTGTCAATAAACAATAAATAACAGCCGTTAAATTACCGACCAACAGTTGACTACTTATTATTCTACTTTCCTTAATATAAGCATAGCAAATCAAAGCAACCAATCAAGAAACATCACTAATTATCAAACAAGGCACAAAATCTGAACTAACCAATCAAGAAACATCACTAATGATCAAAAAAGGCACGAAATTTGAACCAACCATTCAACTAATGATCAAATAAGGCACTAAATTTGAACCTCTTACAAAATCACACAGTCAATCCATATTTAATAAGGATTAATGATGAGAAACACAAACTATCAACACATGGAGGCCACTAGAAAACATATCAAATAGAGATTTATGACAATTAGACATGCAAAAGACCAATCATTCTCACCACAAAATGCATCAGGAAGATCATCAATAAGTTGGGGTTTCCAGTTCTCCGAGATTCTCGTTGGAATCAACATCGGATCTTCAACAACGTCCTCAGTCAAACATCCTTCCTCATGATCCATAACCATAACCTTGTTTTCTTTCGCCACAATTTCCATTGTTGGTTGAGCCCCAACCACACTATAACGGCCCTAATACAATCAAAATCCAATAACAAACAAAAGTACAAGATAAATATAACCCTGCAGTTCGAAGAAGAAAAGAAAAAAACAATAAAGTATATAGTTAAAGCGCTTACAACACTTGTAACCCGAGAACCAGGCTCCACTGACTCAAAAAGAAAACTTGGAGCATCCCTATCATCTTCTTTAACCAAACACCGGTATGCAAGCACCGGAGTAAGCTGATCAGAGAAAATGCAACGGTAAAGGGGCACCAAATTTCCCTTCTTCGCTGCCTCAGCAAACTTCGTTTCATCAGCAACTGAAAACACAAACCAAGAAAAAAGAGTCACTTTTTGCTTTCAATTGAGCCTAAAATACAATTGTATCAATTAAAATTAAACCCCAAAAAGGAAAAAAAAAAGAAAAAGCAATTCACTGTGCCTATTTATCTGTTTAAATTGTTCCTTATTCTATCAAACAAAATAAGAAAAAAAACAATATTTTAAGAACTTAAATCCTTCTTTCCCTCATTTTCTCAGTAACCAAAGGGAAAAGAAATCAAATTTATTTGACTGTCTGAGCAATTCATAAAGAAAAAGCTTACCAACAGTAAATGATTAAATAATCAAACAAGAATCAAATTTATCGTAGTTTCTCATTACTTTATCTTTAATAAAACAGTTCACTATCATCATGTACTTCAATCATTTCTCTCATTCAAACAAATCACACCCAAGATTTTCTTCAAAGTTTCCCGCACTTCCTGGGCAACCAAAGAAGAAAAAAAGGACACATCTTTATCTTAATAATAAAACATAAAATTTACCAAGAGATGAGCTTGACAGAGAGCTCCTGCATTTCACTGAAGTACGAAAACAAGTTGGAGCCGGAGGCATGCGGATAACCGGAACCTGAGAAAGCCGGTTTCTCGAAGGAACCAGTCGGTGGGAGAATGCGAGGCTACTCTGCATTGCCATTGGTTTAAAATGTCGAGCTCGTCGTACTGAAACCGACAGTTCCTCAGTCGCCGGTAACCGACCTGGATTCTCTCTTAAATTTCTGTGAGAAAAAGCGAAGAAAAGGGGGAGATGAGTTGTGCAGAGACAAGCGTTTGAGAGAGAATTATATAAGCCGTTGCATGTACATGTAAGAGAAGAAAACAACATTTTTTATTTCCGGTCTTACCCTTTCTGACTTTTGTACTTTTTGCATATTTCTCCAATTTTAATTGGAATTTATTTATTTATTTATTTATTTTGGTAAGAAATTTATGGTTTTGCTTTTTCTCTTTTTATGGATTTTATTTTTATCATTTAAAATTTTTAATTTGGTAATTTTTTTTAACAAGAGAAAATTACACTTAATATCCTACTGAAGTTACCATAATTCTCCAACAAAATTAGGAAAAAAATCAATGAATTTTTATCCTTTTTTTTATATGAATATGGTAAAAAAAAATGGATACATTCATCCTATCAGTTTCTTTTTTTTTTTTGTTTCTTTTCATGTTTTTGAAATGGGTTTTGAGTTGTCAACTATGTATAAGTGATTCAAAACCCGATTCTTTTTAAGTAAAAAATATATGCATCGATCATTAAATTAAATTCATTGAATGAAAATATTATCGATTTTTTAATTTTTCATAATATAAGCAACTATTTGCTTCCATTTTTTATTATAATTATATTTTTAAAAAACTCGTGTTTCGATATCTTTAATAAAATTATTTATGATATGATATTTATACAAAATTAGAAGAACGTCAAAAATTTTGATTATATGGGATTTACCTTCTCAAAATCGTGGTCAAATTATTTAAGATTTTGGTTAAATTTAAAAGTCAAAAATTCTTAAAAATAAATATTTATAATCTTAAAAATATTTTATTTTAAAAAAATTTAAAATTTTTATTTTTATATATTTATGAAATAACATTTATTATTAAGTGATTTATACTGACGTATGATTATCTGTCCCAGTTATTGAATGAAGAGAAAGGGCGGAAGATGTGAAAGTAACCGAAATTTTATTTTATTTTTGTTTTTAATCAATTTAATAATCGTTGGAAATGGTGAAAAGGCCACGTGTGTTTTTTTTTCTTCAACAGAAAGGCCTATCTTAAAGGTACTTGCCTAAAAAATATAATAAAATAATGAGTGGTAAATTAATACACATAATTATATTTAATTAAATTAAATGTAGGTGGATTTATCCAAAGATGGGATATAACTTTTTATAGGGTTATAATTGAAGTAATTATAAATGTTGGATTGCAATGGAAAAGAAATAAACGAGTTTTTTAAATAAAGAGAAAAATGGGTTCATAATAGTTAGATTAAAGTGGATTAAACTACGTATTTGACGATGATTAGGTTTTTTAAAATCTTGATGAATTTTGAAATTAATTAAAAGAAAGACACTTCACTTGTGGAAAGTGCAAGTAGAGATAATTAAATAATAAATTATATTTATTTTTAATTTTTTTAATTATTAATAGGTATGTTTGTTCGAACAAACAGTTATTGTTGTTTAGACAGACAATTATATCCGTATATACACATGTTGAAAATTCGATCGTTATATTTGTTAAAAACAAAATAATTGTAACCGTTGAAAAAGATAATTGTATTCATTAAAAACGGATAATTGTGCTTGTCGAAAACAATATCTATATCTATAAATAGATTAATTTCATCAGTACAAAACAGTCAATCATTAAATTTTATTGTATCTTTAAAATTTATCACTTATAACCCTTATGCAAACTATAAATAAAAACAAATAAAACTTTAAAAGATAATAACATCAATGCACGCCTTAAAGCCATTTACTATCAATTTTCGAGTCATGTGTTCTAATATAATAAATACAGGCATATCATATTCAAGAAATTTATGTAAACCTATTATATATCAAATTCGAATCTCTCTTTTCAAATTCCTAAATGATAAATTCCACGTGGACATTTATCATTGGAATGATGTAGCTAAGAGAAGCTAAAATTGTGAAGATATAAAATCCTAATTAATAAGCCTAACTCTTAGACTTTATTCTAACAAAAGTATGATTTTTATTATTAATACCATCCTTCACCTATCAATAGAACCTAAGAATTAGGGTTAGATCTTGATTTTATCATTAATTAAGTACAAACTTCAACATGTTCATTTTCTATGCATTGAATTGAATTAATTTTTTCAAATTGTTATTTGCTTGTTAATGTTTATACATCGTTTAATGGGGTAAAATATAAAAAGGACAAACCTGTCAATACACTATACTTTGGTCTCTTTCTGTTTCAAAATGCATTGTTAGGTCTCTTGACTTTTAGTTACCATTAGTCCATAGTTATTAACAAATATGAGAAGTAATAATTATCTTCAAATAATTGAAAAAAAAATCAGAATCTAATTTAATTAAATAATAATAAAAATACTTTTAATTAATCATTTATCAACTTTAAAAAAAGACACATAATGTTAAAAAAGGAAAAAAAATAAAAGAAACAAATAGATTAATCAAGATTATTTTATTAACAATTCAAAAAATTCATAATTTTGAAATGAAAAAGAATCTTTAAAAAATAAGTAATAATATTTTAATTAAATTAGGTATAATTTTTTAATTATTTTCCATTTTTTCCTATTTTCTCCTTCTTTCCTTTCTTCTCATTCTTTTCTCACTAGTATCGAAAAACATAATGATTCTTTCTTTTTCTTCCCCTTATTTGTCTATCTCTCGCTCCTTTGATCTCCACACACCACCATGTAGGGGTAATTTTTAAAATAAAAAATTATATCTTTTCATATGAAAAGTTGTAAATGAAAAATTATGATTATTAGAAAGTTACATCAAGTGAAAGGTATATCATACAGTGTGATTATTGAATTATAAGCGATTTTTTATATCAAAAATTATGTTTTTTGGACATAATCTAAAGATTATGAGATAATTAAAAACACTACTATTGTAATATAAAAGTGATATCTTACGATATGAATAATTATCCTTTCATAAAATAATTGTTAAAATAATATTTTTATAAAAAAAAAACTGTATCTTGCAACATGCTGAAATGTATTTTACTTTAATTTAATGATGAAAAAACATTATTTAATTTTTTTTATTTCTCTAAAATTTAATAGTTAGCTTACCTGCTAATCATGTTTAATGTATGGACCAGTTACATGGTATGTACCTGCCAAGGTATCTGCTTCTCTTGCATTGATGGTTGCCTAACTAACAAGAATGGAAATGCCACAACAAGTAAGGAAATTCTTATCCTTATCCTTCTTTCTTACCCATAAACTCTTACAATCGTGTGGCCAAAAAAAAGAAGAAAAATCTCTTACAACTGCATATCCATAGCAGAAGGTCAATATCAACATAAAATTTTAAATCTTATGAATAAGTTTTTTATATAAAGAGAAGAATGAGTTCATTATAGTTAGATTAAAGTGGGTTAAAGTACGAATTTGACGATGATTAGGCTTTTTAAAATCTTAGTTGGTCTTGAAATTAATTAAATTAAAAACACTTCAATTGTAAGAGGTGCAATTAAATAATAAATTATTTTTATTTTTTTTAATTATCAATAGATGTGTGTGATCAGACAGACGATTATGTCTGTTTAGATAGAGAATTATGTCCGTACAACAGTTATTGAAAAACCAAGACAATTGTGTCCGTTAGAAACGGACAATTGTGTTTGTTAGAAACAAACATCTATATCTAATAAATAGATTGATTTCATGAGTGTGACCCTATCAATCATTAAGTTTCATTGCGTATTTGAGATTTATCACTTATAACCTTTTTACACATTATTAATGGAAACAAATAAACCTAAAATAATAGTATAATTTTTACTATTACTACTACTCTTCACCTTCAATATAACTTAAACATTAGGCTTAAGTCTTGATTTTATCATTAATTATGTACTAACTTTAGCTATTGTCAACATGTTCATTTGATATGCATTGAATTGAATTACTTGTTTTCAAATTATTATTTGCTGTTAATGTTTATACATAGTTTAATGGGATAAAATAAAAGAAAAAATAAACCTTAATACACCTTTACAGTACGCTTTGGTCCCGCTTATTTCAAAATACATTATTACCTTTCTTTGACTTTTAGTTACCATTAGTTAATAATTATTTACAAATACAAAAAATAATAATTACTCTCAAATAATTGAAAAAAAATCAAAATCTAATTTAATTAACTTTTTATTAAACGTTTATCAACTTAAAAAAAACACGTAATGATGAAAAAAGAAAAAAATTAAAAGAAATAAATAGTTTAATCAAGATTAAATTTGAAATAATTTTTTTTTAAAAAAAATTAACAATATTCTAATTAAACTAGGTATAATTTTTTAATTGTTTTTCCTTTTTTCTTTTTTTCCATTTTCTCCTCCTTTCGTTTCCTCGTGTTCTCTTCATGCTGGTATTGAAAAGCATAATGGTTCATTCGTTTTTCTTCTCCTTCTTTGTCTATTTCTCTCTTTTAATCTCATCACATCATAATGTTGGTGTATTTTTAAAATAAAAAATTATTTTTTATATAAAAAGTTGTAATTATTAAAAAGTCTTATCAATTGAAACAATATGTTATGTAATGTGACTATTGAATTATTAAATTGTAAGTGATTTTTCATATCAAATGTTGTCTTTCGATAAAGTGACATTAAAAAAACACATTTAAATCAAAGATTATGAAATAATTAAAAAATATCACTATAGATATGCAAAGTTATCTTTTATATTACAGTTCAAAGGTGATATCTTACGATATAAATGGTTATTTTTTTCATAAAATAATTATTAGAATAATACATTTATTCAAATGTTATGTCTTGCAACATATAGAAGTATGATTTACCCTAATTTAATGATGTTTCTTTATTTAAGAAAATGTTTTAAAAAATTCAATTAATTGGATAAAAAACTATTTTATTGTTTTTATTTCTCCAAAATTTAATAGTCGGCTTACCTGCTAACCATGTTAAATGTATGGACGTGTTGCATGGTATGGACCTGCCAGGCTAGCTGCTTCTATTGCATTGATGGTTACCTAACTATCAAGAATGAAAATGCCACGACAAGATGGAATTTCTTATCTTCATCCTTCTTCTCTACCCATAAACTCTTACAATCGTGTGGCCTAAACGAAAAAATAAAAAACTATTACAACTGTATATGCATAGCATAATGTCAATATCAACAGCAAAATCCATAATATAATATAATAAAGCAAATTAGACTCCGATAATACATGTGAACTTAATAACATAGATTTGTGTAAGAAATTTTAAATTTTATAAATAAATGAAATGAAGAACTCATTATATTAAAATAAGATTAAATCTTCTCTCGTGTTTAAAATATGTTAAGAATCTCCTGGGGAGATGTAGAAAAGAAGAAGAAGATTTTAATATGCTGAGTCTCACAATTAATATTGGACTCCAATATTATATTTGAGCTTAATAATGTAAGGGAAATTCTAAATCATATAATAAGTAGGATTAAGAATTCATTACTTAAAGATAAGACTAAATATTCTCTCCTGCTTAAAAGATATTGAGAATCCCACTTATTTAGAGATGTAGATAAGGAAAAGGAAGATCTTATAATACACAGAATCACACAATTAATTTTATTAATATTGTTTTTGTAATCAAATCATGAATAAAAGATCAAGTATATTTTTGTATTCTAAATATCTGTGATACAAAATTCAGGATTTAAAATCATTAGGATAAGTTTAACATAATTAAAGAAACATGAGAGATAAAAGACCTTAAAAAAAGAAAGCTAGAAAGTGAGAGAAGCATAAAAAATGTTGGCTCTGAATAATGCTTAGATTTGGTGGGGTCCCAGGGTCACTAAATCTTTGATAATTGATAGCTTTGACCGTATGATTATTTAAAAATTAATTTCAGGTTTCCCACATGGAAAAGTATACATCAAAGACTCCACTAGCAATGAGCAATCGGCGGCCAATCAAAATCACATGCAAGACAAAATTTGGGCACCATGTTTATGTTTCTTTTTTATACACATGAATAATGATATAATGGTTGAAAATAATCGATTTTTCCATAGAAAATAATCGAATCGATCGAATTATTCTCTAAAAATTGACTAAACCGAAATCGGAAAAAGTTTTTTTAGATATCAAGTACTAAATAATTTATCTTTAACTAAAGATTCAAAGTACTATGTAAGTTTTTTTGAAGAAATAATAAACAAAAGATATAGTACCTTTTAATGGCTAATTATGTTTCCCTGGTATGCTTTCCTAGGTCCATGTCCTCTCTTTTTGTACCACCAATTGGCCCCTCGTTGCTTGTTTATCATGTGTTTATCTTCCTTCTTGTATTTTACCAACCGTCTCCTTCATTGTTCTTTTCCGTGCGTTTATTTGAAATTTTGACTATGGTTTCATGACAAAAGCTCGGTCGAAAGAGAAAGGAACAGAAAAAGACCATGGTGTTACCGTATATAAAATACCCACGATGGCAAAAACAAAAAGTTGCACGTAACGGCAATAATTTCTTTTTCAAAAGGTTTAAGAAATCATCAAATTGACGTAAAAAGAGTTATAAAAAACATGATAAACTCGCGTTAGATATATACATTTGTATCCAATATTAGATTCTGAACTCATAAAAGATAATAAAAAAGTTTACGATTCAATAATTATATACATGTCTCGATGTGAGATTGAAACATAAACTATCTTGTACTCTTTTTTACCTCAATCATATATAAAAGTGTGCAAATATAAACCATATCAAATCGAAATGAATTTGATTTTTTAGGTTCGATTAGTTCGATTTTTCTAATAATTCGATTATTAGAGTTAATTCGATCGGTTTCAAGTTAGAAATTTTTTTAACTGAACTTGAATAAGAGTGTAACGGGATTTTTACATGAAAAATAAATTATAAACTATTTATTGTTGTTTTTATTCATATTTTTTAATTATTTGTTGTGTGTGTGAATATCCATCTTATTTATTCTAATTGTATATCATCATTGTTAATATTTTTGTAGTATTGATTATAAAAAAATGCAAAATAAATAAATATATACAAACAAAAAAAAAATTGTCAAGTTTGGTTTTCAAAAACAAAACCGAACTAACCGAATTCATTCGATTTCAGTTAATTCAGTTATTTATGAAATTTGATTCGGTTTTGGTTATTTTTAAATATAAATTCAGTTATTAAATATCCAAAACTAAACTAATCGAAATAACCGTTTGCTCTACCCTCATATCTACAGCAAGATAACAAAGGCAACAAAAATATGAAAACATCTAATAATTCAAAGAATTTATAACCAAATATAAACTATAGTCTATAACCTTACCTCTGAATAGGTAATGTCCAGAACATTTCCAATACACATGAGGCAATGCATAGATGAAAGGGGATGCTACTACATAAATGTATAAACTGAGATCTACCTTCAATACCTAAATGTGTATATGCTTATATCATCCGATGAATGAAAATGGAAATTGATCACGACTCTTCCTAAACTTTCATTCAATCAGTGGTTCGTATAAACCCCCAACTCCATCTTTGGAAATTTCTTCGAGAAAAGAAAATTCAAACTCGAGTCAGCCAGACCATATCTTTTTTTTTAAAATGTTAGTCCTTTTAAGGCTATTTATGAAGCTGCAATGTCACACCTAACCCTACCCAAACTCCTTTTGATTGATCTATACAACCATGTTAGTTAGTTATGAGCAACATTCACTGCCACTTTCACATGGCTGGCCATTTTTATTTAGTCTTTGACCTGAAAGACCAAATTGTCTGTTACCCGGATGAAGCAGAACTTTGGTCCAAGACCAAGTGGGCAGGTTTCCAAACTTTTCTTTAATATAAAATTCCTGCCACTAAAATTCTATCTAGCACAGTTATGCTGCTATCTATCCTGAGTTAAATCACAAGAGATCCCTAGTCATCAATAAAATACATTAAAAGTTCCTTTTATAGATTCATTATTTACAATTCAATGAAAGTTATTATAACTTAGAGTTAAGTTTTATCATATAAGGGTATTTTTGTTTTTAAACAAAAAAGCTTTTTATCATATAACTTTGGCATATCATCACTGTTTTTACTATCAGGTTAATATGGGAAAACTAAAGCATACCTCTATGGATTCATCTTTATGATAGTGAAGTAGTACATGACAAGTCAAATTAAGTAAATTCCCTAACAGTCCATGTACTGTTTTGCCGACCCTTAACCTAAAAAAATTGGACAGAGAGGAAAGCAAACCAAAGAACCATAAATGTACAGCAGAGGTGGTTGGGATCGGGCTGGTGAGGAAGATTCCAATTCCTATGTCAGAAAACAAATTGAAATATACAATTATAGTTATAGATAGATTAAACTTAATGGCAGAAGTTTATATAACAATACTCCCCCCCCTGCCTCCCCAACATGCTTCTTCCAAAACCCTGTAAATCAATGAAAAAGAAAACAAAGAACTTTCTTTTTTTAGAGGGGAAAGGTTCTGCAATAACCAGAGAGCTGTTTACTTACCACTGGTTCAGCTATTAATTTCAGTTGACAGTTGTTTCAACCAGCTAGCACATGTTGCATACTGATCATTACACTTCCAAACATAACTAGCCATCACTCTCAAAATTATTCTTTCTATATCACTATTATGTAATAACAGCCACTTTACAAGCCGATTTGCATATCATGGCCATTTCCTCCGACAAATCTTCCTAAAAATGGAATCCAAGTTTGACTCTACGTAGGTTTGATTATTGTATAAACTATTATCACTAAAAGTTTGTAATGGACTCATCTGTGAAAGGGAATGGATACGGTAAGCATACAACCAATCCCAAGATCAAAACTAAAACTCCAAGGGCAACATACTTGCCATCAGGATCAGTAATTTCCTCAGAGAGTGGAGAAATTGGCCCCCTCTGCAAGAAAAATATGAGAACTACCCAGTAAAATGCAACATCATTGAACAATGATGAGATTCCTAGCAGCGCAATGGAGACTGCTGTGAAGCGAGATGAAGCCTGTCCAATTAGAAACTTGGTCAATTTTAACTCATGTTATTCCACAATAAATCAATATGTATAAAGATAAAAAACAGAATTTACAGGTGATATATTCTGCAAGAAGAGTTTTAGGTGAAGGGCGTAAAGCCTGTTTGGCATGAGAATTGTGCAACTCTAATGGTTTATTTGGTTTTACTCGAAATGGGAATACCTTTCTTCCCCATATTGCTAAGGAGATTCGCCCCCCATCTAGTTCCCCCGCAGGGATGCTGTTGATGGCATTAATGAGAAGTCCAGCCCATGCCCAAATTACAAGTGGGTTAAGTGATATAGGAGTGCCTTCCTTCAATGCATCACCTAGAAGAAGCTTTGCTGCAAAAGGTGAAAAAGCCCACAATCAGAATACGTCTTTTTGACCTGAATAAGCTAAAGCATTTGTCCAATGTTAACTTGATTGCTGAAAAATATAATGCATGAGCCGGGTAAGAACATGAATGCAAGTGCTGCACAACTTAGCAAACTAACAGAATATGAGACAGGCACTTTAGCAAAGCGTCAGAAGACCCATCACAATTCAAACATGTATGTAAGAGACGCAAAGTATCTCTGATAGCACAAGTGCTTACCTACACCCCCCGCAAGAAATGATTCATGAAACACAGAAGCATCAACAACTACTCCAATACCATCGCTGGGTGGCAAGATGAAACCTAGAAGGAATAGAACAAAACCCAAGGAAAAGCCAGCTAGAGGTCCAGCTGCTGCAACCTTCAGAAGGTCTTCACGTTTGGGTACAATACTTTTTATCCTTGTTATGGCACCAAAAGAGCCTATCTGCCATCAAAGCAGTCCATTAGACTTGCCGCACGCATGTTTACAGAACATCAAATAGATCACAAAATGTAAGGGCAAATGGTTGCAATTTATATAAGGATCCCAGAGTCATGAGAAGCCCAGTGATATTGGTAACAAGGCTGTTTGTCATACAAATTGCTTCGGTGTGACTACTCATGTGCTTCAAGTAAAGAAAGCACAGAAGTTAATAGGGATCTACATAGAAATGAAAAATTGGAAATCTGACATGGAGTGTGTTCCCGTGAATGCATTACATGTTACTATAAAGAGAGAGGCAAAGTGATGCTCTTATTTATGATTTCCACAGTAGAATGCAACAAAGATTTCTTTCTAGAGACAAGGTACCAAATAATAGGAACTCATAAGGAAAAGGAAAACATAAGTGGGATTGTTTTTAACTAAAAGATTTTGTGCAGAGAACCATATATATCACCTGCCAACTGGGGACAAAGAACGGAACACCAAGCTTAACTCCAGTGCTCTTTGCTACTAAGATGTGGCCAAATTCATGTAACCCCAGAAGAAGTGCAGTAACAAAGGCTCCAGGTAGACCATCCAATAACAAGTTGAGATTATCAAATGTTGATCTGGAGCGTTAAAATACCATTGGCAGTAATTACAATAAGACAAACTGAACTGATATGATGGAAATTCTCATAATTCAAAGAACAAGGAAGCACGGTAAAATATCAGAAAACATATTGTTAGTATGCAACATAGATGATAAAAATTATCCCCACTTATTCTAATAACATGATGATGATAGAAAGGAATCCTCCTTGCGAGAGGGAGAGAGAGAGAAGACTGAAGAATCTGTGGTCAAGAAACAGGAGCATTTTGGTCTTTGTTATGCTTTGATTATGATCACAAGAACAAGCCACAGTTAATATTTTTAGGAAGTCGGAATGATAAGTGATAGAAGAAGTCGTACAATAAGTTGGACTGCAGTGAAGGGACATTTCGAAGAAGTAAGGTAAACACTGTAACCAGACCAAAAGCCCCAGCTGCAAACCACTCAGGGACCGCTGAAAAAGAAATACTTTAGTTCAATGACAGGTATTCGGTTCATGACAACAGTGAACTTTGATAAAATAATAGCATAGTCAACTACCAGTTGTCTCTGGTTGCAAAGTTGTTTTTGGAACAACAACTGCCACTGGTTTGTCATCTTCTGGATTGATAAGAAGGAAAAGCTTATACTGATCACCAAATTTGTTCTGTATATTGATTTAGAAAAAATTGAATAAAGAATCAGTCATTAAGCTCCACAATAGTACAATGGAAGAAACAGAGTATACATGCCTGCATCCTAGTAGATATTTTTTCGTAACTTCTAGCAGCCTGTCCTCGCAGATTTCCTTTGAACAACACTCCACCCTAACAAAATTATGCCGGTAAACAAGAACATAAATTTAAAACCCCCAGTTAGGAAAAAAGAGCACAATAAAACTGAATGTTCTCTTTTATCTTATTCCCAAGAACAATAAAATACTTATCCAGAGGAGACAATCCATTCTTTAACTATTATCAATCTCCATGAAAATATTATAAACTTCAATTGCTGAAGGTTCCAATAAGGCAATCTAATTTGATTTCAGCCCCTCCAAATACAAGTTTGAAAGAAAAAGGAAGGGTTAAGAAAGCCTAGAGCTATTAAGATAGCTAACTCACCTCATATGGCTCCTGGCTAGTCACAAAGAAAGTATCAAATGCAAATACTTGATCCTTAAGAATGTCAATTGTTTCCTTTGGTATCCTCATTGTTTCATCCAGTTGCTGCGGCTGTTGAGGAAACATAGGAAGATGAAAAAGAGGAAACAGCGAAAGAAGATCTCTCTTGTAAATTCCAGTACAGGAAGTAATACAGCATCATGATCACCTTCACACCTGGCAGAGGTGATCCACTAGTAACTTCAACATCGCCATCCTCCTGTAATAAGGTTCAAGCAAGCTAATACCTAAGTCATTCCTCTTCAAATTAAAGCCAAAAAGCAAACCAAAATGAAAAAGCATGAGCCAAAGCTTAGAACATTCAACCTCTTCTGTTGTGAATTGACATTTTGTAGATTTGGAGGAAGAACTATGTAAAGTCCATTGATTATAAAGTATAAAGATGGCAGTTCAATGTAGGACTGATGCACTATAATAATTCACTTTGTAGGTATTAAATACCATGAAAAAGATAGAAGCTTATATATTACATGCAAGGGCCAATATTTTCATGTAGTGTAACATAATGCCATTGCTAGGTGTTGCCATAGTTAAATAACTCTCTAGCTTTCAATGGGACAAAAGCATATTCTGTCAAGATAGAGAAAGGAAATTATAAAAAACACACTCTAGTTAAGAATTTAAGGCAATGGATGTGAAACCTATCGAAAAGATCAGTTGCAAGATCTTCCTTTGAGAAGCAAGTAATCAAGGGGCAGGCCTATTGCCCTATTCTGTCACCATACAAGCATTATTACACAACAGAAATTAAAATACCTGGACACCACCTTGAGCTATAGTTTCTGCACCATTATTTTTTATTTGCTCTACATTCACGGGCTGAGGATCAATCTGGGAATCATTTCGCTCTGCAGAACCAGTAGTATCTGGATTTTCTCCACCTTCATTCTCTTCTTTCTCCTACAAAACATCCAACATGTTACATCAAGAACGCTTTCTTTCCCTCCGAAAACATAAATCATCACATGTTGAGGATGTGTTCATAATTCATTCATACAAAGACCTATGCTTTAATGCGCCGTTCATAACTTCTTGGACAGATTCATCAGTGAAAATGCAATAATTCACTTAATTCATCATAAACATTGAAATACTCTGTATTTTTTCTTTTTAAGCAAAAATAATTACAATTCCATAATAAAACAGCAAAAAAATAAAAAAAATTAAGGAAAAAAAAGAGTAAATTTAGTGATGAAGTAATCACCTTCTCATTGTTACTATCTGATTCAGTTTCTGTCTCTGTTACTCTACAAACAATCTCTCTTCGCCTGCAAAATCTATAAAAGGAAATTAATTCATTTTCATTCCTCTCCAGAATCTAAAGAACAAAAACAAAAAGAAAGAAAACAAAAGTTACCTTGAGAGCTGAGAAAACTTCAAGTTCCTTAAACGACACCGTTTGGACTTAGCAAGACTTGGAGAAGCTAACAATGGCTGAAACCGAAGATCACAGCAAGAGCTACACTGCGATAACACACCAAAGTTCCCGCGAAAACTTACTGCGAAATTCATTTCTTTTTCCTTTTTCTCTCTCTCTCTTTAATCGAAATCCGAAGCTCTCGAAAAAAGCTTTCTTAATTCAAACGAAGCTCCAATCCCATTGGAAGAAAATTCAAATTTTCTTTTGGTTTCCTCGGAAGTCTTATCCGTTTCGGTTCGTTGCTTTGAAGGAGAGAACCCGCGAGAACGATATTTTTTATGGGAGATCCGAATGTTGAAAGGCAAACCCAGTTGGGCCAATAAAAAATGGACACGTACACAGAGTGGCTAATCTTAGATATTTCAAGAATTAAAATATTTTCCATTATTGTTCTTTTTTTTTCTTGCATAATTATACAATTAAATATTCAATATATTGTCAAAGATTTTAAACACGTCTTATTTCAATATTAAATTTAATTTTCTAATCCGTATTTTAGAAAAAAAAATTCGAAATTATAAATTATCTCGTGATTTTTGTACAAATTATCAATAAAAAATTTAAAATAAAAGGAGTAATTTTATCTCCTAATATTTATGATGTATGTAAATTATTATTGAGTCCTATCTATAATATATTTATAATGAACATAATATTCGATCTTATACAATATTTAATATAATCATTAAAAGATTTTAAACACGATCTTATCTCAATTAAATTTCATTATCTAATTCGTATTTTAAGTAAAAAATTCAAAATTATAAAATTATTTCATAATTTTCTCACAAATCACGTACTAGGAAAAAGTTAAGATAAAAGGTACGATTTTGTTTTCTCGTGTTCTCAATATATAGAAATTATTATTGTATTTAATGCACTATTTTCAAAAATTCAAAAAAAACAATACAATAATTACAAATTTCTTTCTTTAAATATGGTCTTAACAAACATTTTTTGTTATTATTACTATACAGTTTAAATTTGAAATCATCCAACATCTAAACTAGGGATGGCAATGGGAATACCCTCGACTATTCGATCCTATATAGGGGTATTTTATATTTGGGTTTAAAACGGATTAGGGTAGCAAGTTTCATCTAAACTCGAGATTATCATTACACCCTTGCCATTTTGAGCCAGAAAAATTATTGCTTTGCTCTTCAAATTTTGAGAATCAGCAAGGAAAAAGAAGCGATCATCCAAGTATTTTTATGACATCAAAGCCAATGAACCGAAAAATGGAATTGGATTTCATCTGATTGTTGACAAGATTACATTCGATATACATCATGAATGAATATTCTTCCATTGGGAATTTCCATAAGCAGAGTTTTAAGCCAAATCCCAGTAAATATATACCTATTTTGCTAGAGAATTTACAGCTGAAAAGAGTTCAGATATCCTCAGGTTTTACATTCCACCTTTGCTTTCTCTCTCTCTGTCCCCTGAGACTTAAAAGCAAGTTTTCCATTTCTTCAGCTAATGGCCCTGGTGTTAGCTCCACAAGATCCTCCTCATCATCACTGCAGATCCAGCCATAGTAAGGCCTGCGTTGCCTAGTTGAATTGCTCTCTGGCATTGGTGGGGTATGAGTAAGAGATGGAGTAGAGTGGCTAGTGCTCCCAGGATGCTGAATAGGATCTCTCTCGGGGCCTCCGGCTTCGACTGATCGGAGACGTTTACCAACATGAAAACAAGGGTATTTACAGTGTGAAGAAAATGAAATTCATTGGTAAGTTCAGATGCAATTCTGCATATTGGAACAAGTTGCATGATTGTTTAATGTGTCAATCGTAACATGCCCTGTGTTCAAACATTGGCAAGTTGAATATAAAAAGGTAGAGAAGTGTTTTTTTCCCAAGTTTTTCATTCATTTATTAGGTCCGATATGAAATGCATCTCTATGTTTCTCAAATTTATAAGTTACAAACTGCTACTTGATTCAATCGATTCAAAAAAAATTGACCAAAACCTGTAATTTTCAATGGGAAAAATGGGAAGACTGGTTACCAGATTCATTTGACAGGTTTGCAGTGCCCAAAGCCTCATTAGTCTCTGATGCAGGGTCCAAGCCATTGCTGATCTGCAATGCGGTGTTGGGAGGATTCACATCAGAGCATGCAAGTGCAAGAGTCCAACCACAAGTCTCTGATGCAGGGTCCAAGTCATTGCCGATCTGCAATGCGGTGTTGGGACGGTTTACATCAGAGCATGCAAGTGCAAGAGTCCCGCCAGAAGTCTCTGATGCAGGGTCCAAGTCATTGCTGATCTGCAATGCGGTGTTGGGAGGGTTCACATCAGAGCATGCGAGTGCAAGAGTCCCACCAGAAGTCTCAGCAGCTGGTTCCTTGGAATGACTTGTTTCTCCTCCGTTGTCCTTCAAAACAGGATTGAAACAAATAAATGTTGAAAATAGTCAATGAAACTAACAATATGCTTGCTGGCAATGTTAGCATGTGTTCTGTAATCTGTATAACCAGTAGCCACCTCCCCTCCAAAAGGGAGGCCCCAAGCTCAAAACCTCCAAAATGATGGAAAAGGGTAAATCGCTGATCAGTTCAATGAAGCCATATGATCATAAGAAACTCCCAAAGAAGAAAACAATTAAGCAATCCAGAAAGCAGCACAAACAATTCATGAGTAACAGATAGGAAGGAGCATATCAGCCAAGAAAGATTGGAAGAAAAATCAGGTGATGGGGGAAGACAACAAACATGAGGACCAGACATCTAACTCCTCAAAACACCATGAATCGTAAGAATTTCAGCTTTTCGCAAAAAGAGTTACAAAAGCAAGCTTTATAAGAAGCAGAAAACGAATAAAGCTTTTACCTTTTCAAGTATAGCTTCTATCAGAACCTTGTAAGCAGCATCCTCAATGAAGGGCCACCCTTCTTCCCCATACACCTAAATCACAAACAAACGCACAAAAGTTCCCTTCTTTTTAGCTTGTTTCCTTAATCAGAAAACAGAAACTCAAAACTTCTAAAGCAATTTTTTTTTCTTTAAGATAAGGAAAGGAAACCCACGTTTAGGAGTTCCTTGATGGTTTTGACAACCAAGTTGTTAGGGAATCCAAATGGCTTCATTGCATCAGTGGCTGCAGCCATTCTTGTATTAGACCTCTGCAACAGAGAGAAAAAACAGAGCAAAATTAGAAAAAAAAAAAAAAAGGGGAAAACACTGAAAACAAGGACCTGAAAGATAAACAGTGAAATAATAAGAACAAAAAGAAGGAAGAGTGAAGAAACAACCAAAAGGAAACAACTTTTCTTGAAACGTGAGTGAAGATGGTTTGATAGGAATCAAAAATGAGAGAAAAGAAAGGAAAATGGAAGAAACTACCTTTCTTGAACGTCCTCTTGGAGCCATTACTATCTTGCTTTTGCCTCTCTCACTCACACTCCGTTGACACTGAGGAAAAATAGAAACTTTATAAAGCACTCAGCTTGGTTTTTAGCCCGAGAGAGAAGGTGACAAAGCGGAGCTGTACAGGCCGCAAGGCAGAGTGAGTTACAAACCAAATGGGGGGAAGGAAAGTTTACTTGGTTTTTTTTTGTGCACGTGTAACCATGGGAGTAGTCCAAAGTATACACGGTTGAGATGAAGAGCCAACTCAGCTAAAAATAAAAATGAAGGGGTTTGATTATGCCACTTCCACCATGGGTGGTGGCTGGCTCCGACAGAAAATGGGTCATCAAAACAGTTGGTTTCATTTTAGTAGCTGTATTTGGATGTTGATTATGGAAGCTTGAACTCTGCCTTCAACTCTCATCAAAGTTTAGTACCAAAAGAACATGAGTTTAGTAATGCAGAAGATCAAAATGGACAGGTAAACAGATTTGCCAACGGCTGGTGTTTTAAGTAGACAAGATCTTCCAAGGTTTCTGGCTCTGAATTGGGTGGGAATCCACTGTTCATGGAGATTGCATGTGCAATGTGACTCCTGCTGATGAAGATAAATTGTGGGAGAGGGAATCTGTCTTTCCAACCATATCTTGTGAAGCTTTCATCATTTGAGAAGCTAAGCATACTGTCCATTCCTGGTCATGGGCTAGTTATGAAAGGAGAGGGCAAGTATGGGAAATCGAGGTTATGGTAAAATCACTGATATGCATATATGTTTCACTTCAATCTGCAAAAAGAAGCATTTGCAGGTGGCAGCTAACACATTTTAATGGTTCAAAACCCTGTCAAACAACCATAAATCTAATATAGTTCATGAGGTTTTTTAAGGTATTAAGCCAAAATCCATATAGCAATCAGAATCAGATAAGTTCTGTACCAAATCACTGCTCACTGAATGAGCAACATCTGACAGAACATCTCCAGTGGAGTCTGTCAAAATGTTGGTCTGAGCTACAAGTTAATACTTGCAGAGGGAAATAGAAGAACACCCCCAATCTTATGTAAGGTTCAAGCAAATGGGCAAATCTATATCTTTAAATTCCATTAGGGAAACCCATATGCTCCAATCTCCATGCCACAGCTAAGCCCACATAACAAAGCCTGCCATAACAGAACTTAGAACCCAAAGAAATGGAGGACTAAGAAGAAGAAGAAAAGTGGGGAAAGAAAAGTGTAAAGAATGGATGTGTACTATTACAAATCACGCCCATGCTTAGTTCAAATCCAAAGCTTTGAGGGGGACCCTTCTTAGGCTTCCAAGTCAAAAGAATAGAAAAGTGAAAATATGATTAACACTATCATGAAATAGACCCTTTTGTGCCAAGCATTGTGAGGTAATTTCATATTTTTTTATGCACTTTAATATGTGGGAAAAAAAAGTTGAAAAAAAAAGCCCCATGCCTTTGAAAAAGGGAAAAAGAGTCTTTGAAAATGAAGACATTCTTGTGATCCTAGGGTCTCCCTCTCTTTTACTCGAAACACACATTTTCTAAAAATCTCTTTACATAAAATTTATCGATTTTTATCATCATTTTTGAAATTTTTCTTCTTAAGCAAAACGTTATCTCGCATTCTCCCATCATATGATAGACACATTATTTTAATAATTAAAATACAAAATTATTTAATTGTTATTCAAAGAATTAAGAATTAAAATGTAAGAGGTAAAGATATGATAAGTCTATCATGTTCGAGTGTTTCAACCGTATCATAGAACTCGAACTCATGAAGATGCATCAGCAGCAAAGGTTCATAGGCATGGGGGATGGGGATAAAGATTGAAAGGAACATATACCCAACGACAGTGAAAACAACCATTTCAGCAAACCCCAAATCTAGGGGGCCCTTTGCCAATTAGTTCCAAATTTGACCAGCTGAAACACATGAGATGGTCAAAAGGAATTTGGACTTGAGATTATAAACTGTAATCATATGATTTGGATTGATATCAACTCACATGCCAAAAGGGGTTCCAAGAGAGAGAAGCTAGCAAATGTTTACAAGCCATGTGAAGAAGAATAGCAGCTTGAAAAGATTTACCCTTTGCTTCTTCCCATTGACAAAAATATAGAATACTGAGGAAATACAACCCATTCACAGTTCACCAACTAGTTGTAGCAAAAGGTAGAACAAAAGAGATGGAAACTACAGCACACTGCATGTATGGGAGAGGTGCAGATGCCTCCCAGGAGTATAATACAAAAGAAAAGGATGCTATAATGCACTGTAATTGGAATGAGAAGAATAACAAAAAATACTTCAGTGATGCTTTGATGATGGTGAGGGTGGGCATTGGTAGCACTTGGCAAAGAGCCCGAATGTATCGACTTGCTTGATGAAGTTTGTCATACTAGCCCAACCTCCCAATCCAAAGCCAACTACGAAGACCCATGCCACAATGAATGTGTTCACTGCATACACTGCTGTCCAGCTTGGGAGGAAGAAAGGAGGCTTCTCAGCTGCATTCTGCCCACACAAGAAATTACCAAAAGAACAAACAAAGTAAGTTGATCATTTAATGTGAAGAATAAGACCTTGATGGTTTAGCCTACCAGCTAACTTTCTAAGATGTGGCCAGCACAAAAATTTAAACCGAGTGATAAGGATATGCCACCAACCCTCATCTTTGTTTCATATACTGTGCGTATATTTACTGTTAAATCCACTGGTGGGACAAGAATCATGGGGACTTAAGAGGTGAAAATGACCTACAACCTTACATTGTATCGAAATAGTACTACTAGTTTTTGAACATGACAGAGCACCCCTAGTTGATTCACAGCCTCTTTGAAAACGATTTTCTTGTAAGGACAGGAAATTGTGAAGAGTTGAACACAAGACTGGTGTATTAACTATAGTGGGAATTGGAAACTCTCCTGACTTGTCACAAACAGCTGAAAACATTGCATGATTGCTTGGATAGATTACACCAGGAGATAGTTAGATACTAGGAATTATTATATGTAGCAATCAGGATGATCTAATCAGGTAAGCCAATAATGGATGAGGACCCTTCATTGGGCATGTCCTACAGACCAAGGTACCTCCTAAGCATCAAAATTACCTCAGGTATCTATTGGAACTCATCTGATCATTATGGCTAGGAAAGGATGGCTCATAATGATAGAGTAGCAACATTATTGTGGCATTCGACAATGCCAGCCGGATTGCACAAAACATTTGGAGAGAAAATTAAGATAAGAAATGAAGAAACTGGACCATTTTCAGGATTTACCTGTCGGGCGGAGGCTGATTTATAAGTGAGCATATGAGCCAAGGCAGGGATGATGTAGACAGTGAAGCTGACCAGAAGAGATCCTACAGCCGAGTTAATGGGACCAAAGAAAGGAAATATGATAGCCAAGAACCAGATAGGTATCACCACAGGTAAGCGGCATACTGCCCTCAAACATATGCTTTTTGTATCATGCATCCCCACCACTTTCTCCCACACAAAGTACAATGGCGTACAAGCAAACCCAAATGTAATAAACTGCGAAACAATTGATCATGTCAATTTAAGTAATCCAATAAGGTTCCGATAGCATAAAAAAAAATTGGTTTTGTAGGATATCCATAAACCTGGTGAATTAACATTAGCACAACTGCTGCATCACGCCATCCAGAGTGTGGAAGGAGTGAAAAGGCATTGGAATGGTTAAGGAGTTGATCACCGAAAGCCCAATAGACAGCAGCAGCAGATGGGATGGTTAGCGTGAAAACATAGAGAGTGGCCAATAGGTATATGCACTTGAATTTCTGAGGCTTCCACATCGCATGCATAATTTCACTGCAAACATAAAAATTTTTGTCCAAAACTCAGTTCTACTCAACTGCAACTAGTAGTGGTTTAGTCAAAGGTAACCAAAGGGACCAGGGTTGCCACTTTTTAATAAGGTTACAGAATATGTCTAAAGATCTCCTAAAGCAAAAAAAAAAAAAAAATCCATGGTTAAAGTAGCAGAGGACCCCTGCAATTATCATGCTGCAAACCCCACTCAAGGAAGTGGATTTCAAAAAGCTCAACCCAACCAAGAGTACTAGTTTTCATTATTTCACCACTTCCATCATATTCTTTTTTTCCCTGTTGTATTTAATTTTTGATGATTTTGACCCAAGTTGATGCACACATTTATAACCAGCAGAGCTGGTAACCTACCAGGATTGATGATTCTGCAGCAAAATCTCTAATAAGGAATTTACTGCAACTTTTGACTAACACAGGAGACAAGAAAGGTACCAACCCAGAAGAATTGATTCAAGGGTAACTTTACCAAGTGAACAAAGGATATCAATGAATTTGTTTCTTAAACTAGTCTCTTTCTCAAATCCCAAATATGGGAAGCAAAAGCTGCGAATAAGATCCTACTGTAACAAATATTTTACTGCCGTTGCAAAGTTTCTGTTCAATAAAATAAAGCAAAAAATTATATTGTTTTAGGAACTGTAGCAATAATAATAACACCTACACAGTGACAGCATGTCCGCCGAAAGTATAGAGGATATTGGTGGCGCCAGTGAAGTACAAAACCAACTTAGTTGGACCTTGGTGAGTTACACCCTCCACCTGTAAAAGAAAGAAGGTAAAACTAGAAGAAGTTGAAAAGAAAGAGATCAAATCAAAAATTGAGGAAATATCAGAACCCTTTCTTTGTTTTTACCTGGCCATGGACAAGGGCTGCTATGGTCAGATACCAAGCAGTGTAGGTGGTCATGCCGAGCCCCAGAAAAGACCACATTCTATAGTTGTGAAATGAGGGGATGAAGACTGTGGTAGCACAGCAAGCTCCAAAGATATAAGTCCATGTCCTCTTGTCTAACTTGTCATTTATGTAATATATGTTGCTGTAATCAACTCATAGAAACATCAGAAATCAGTTGATTAATGCCAAAACTCAGTTTCATTAATCCATCAAAGTCTAAAATTTAATTAAAAAAAGTTGGGGAATAATTCAAGAAATGGGACCTGGCACAGGCTATAAGCTGAATGACAGATCCAAAGAGCAGAAAAGTGCAGTTAAAAGCCAATCCAACAGCTTTCCAGTAAGGTCCCAAGAGACCATCTAGCACTTCAAACCACTGCATGTAAAAAAAATTATATTGAAGGATGATATGTGAAATTTTATTTTTTTTTTTGTTTTTCAAGTAGGTATATTTTTTAAAGCTGTTGATCTTGAAAAGCTAACCTGTATGACATGGTTCTTGAAGCTGACATTCTCTTTCTCCTTTCTGCTTCGGTACTCAATATACAGAACACTGATGAGATAAGCAGTCCAGCTTCCAAGAAAGCCATAAAAAATCTGCAGAATAATCCCCGAAAGCATTCCCATTTGAGAGAAAGAATATGGTAGTGTTAACAGAACTTGAGCCACCTGCAACCCCACCACCAAAAGAAGAACAAGAAGAAGAAGAAAGAATCTTTGTCAGCTAAAAAAAAAAAGGAAATAGTTTTTACACTGCTTTGATTACAATTTTGAGTTGGGAATTTAGTACCTGATTTGAAGCACAGCTAAACCAGGCATCATAAACAGAACCACCATGCCAAAGAAGGCTCTTAACACTGAAGATGGAATGATCTCCCTTCTCTTCCTCTTTCTCTTCATGTTCAGAAGCCTCATTAAGGCTTGGAACAATTGCTTCCTCAGCCTGTTTCTGTCCTGACATTGCTTCACTTCTCTATAGATCAAAATCAAACACAAAATCAAACCAAACACACAAGCCAAAACCAAGGAAGAAGACACAAAAGCAAGCAACTTTAGACCATGAACCTCAAATATTTTTTACTATGTTACTTTATTTCAAGGATGCCTATTGGCTTGTAATGGAGAGAAGTAGAGAAAGAAAAAGGGAGATTCTTGACAAATGTGAGACAACCCGAAAATCAGCTCAGCCTCTTTAAGTTCTCTCAAAGAAAGAGTGAAAGAGAAAGAGAGTGTCTGTGTGAGTTTACCTTGTTTTACCTTTAAAAGCAAGAAACCACAGTTTTTGGGTGGCTGTTACAGCTTTAAATTTTCTGGTTCACCAGGAGGTTACAAATTTATATCTCAGAAACACTTGTAATTCATAAATGACTTAACAAGAAGACAGAAGAATCCCAGCTTCAAAAAGAAGTCTTAATTCCAAGGTTGGCAGTGCCTTAACTCCCTCAAAAAGCCAGCTAACAACCCTTTAAAATGCTTGTTGTACTACCAAAAACCATTTCTTTCACACTCAAAAATCCAACAAGCAATAAATAGCTTCCCTTTCCTTCTCTTGAAGAAGAACTAAACAACCCTTTTTTTTTCTCTTTTGAAAAACGAGATCTGCCAGGGAAAAGCACCACCTGAGAAAAGCAAAATAGGGTACTAGTAGCTGCTAACTAGGAAACTAGGGAAGGTAGCTTTGCTTGCATCCTTTTTCAGTGTTTTTAAGCAAACAAAAACAAGAACAAGAACAAATCTTTTCCTCTCTTTTTTTTCAAACTCTGTGTCTGAGTTTTCTGTTAAGACATAAGAGTGGCAGAGGGATCCTTTTAGCTTCTTCTTTTCACACAGTATGAACTCTCTCGCTCTGTTTCATAGTCTCTTTGGGTGTTGTCTCAGTTACTATATCCGGATATCCTATGAAAATAAGCCTTTTTAAATGGTTTAATTCATTGGGTACTGACCCAAATCTTAAGTAACAGTACCAAAATATTAACTTTTTTTTTTCTTTTAACTCAAAATTTTCTCCTACTTTTAATCCCAATGCTAATGATTCATATAACTTTTGGTAAAAAGTCCACTCAATTTTCATTCCCTGAACAAAAAGACGAAAAAAGAATTAAACCAAACATTCACATTTACATGTTTCATTACAATTGTTAATGAAATTACTTACTTCTTGTATGCTTAATCTACCCTTTTTTCATCATTGGAGAAATGCCTTAGGATAGAGTGTTTGGTGTTCCTATGATTTTTTATGGCAATTGCTTATGGAAGAAAACTTCATCATTTTGCAGTGTTGTTTGTTTAAACTTAAATTACTTCTAATAATAATTCTAACATATACAGGAAAAGAAAAATTTGTTGACAGGCAAGATAAAAGGAAAGTAAAGAAAGAAAAACAAAGAAATGGTCATCATAGATCAAAAGCATCATCGTGATCATAAACTGCGTAGCTTCTGCTAGTAGTCATAACTCATGAAATGAAATTGTAAATTAATCACTGGCACTTCATAGCTACAAGCCTACAGCCATGATTGCCATAGCATCATCAATCAGCAACATCAACATAAAAAAATAAAACAAAAACCAAAGCTTGTCCAAATGATATTCATTGATCAATATGTTCCCTTGCCTTTGTTCAACCAAAGAAAAAAGCCACTTAAATTTCAGTGTTAGTAAATTTTAATCCAAATTACAGCATAAGATCTGATCAAATTTCTACATTTGATGTTGTTTTCTAAGGTACAATGCCATTGACAAAATTATAGAAGAAACAATGTATCTTTGATGATGATCAATAGTATGGTAAGATGTCATAGGGGAAAAGGGATCTTTCTGCTTTCTGTCAACCTTTACCATCAATGCTTTAATTGTCCAAAAACAACTAATGGAAGCAAAACAAGTTGCCTTTTAGGCTAAGCCAACTGATTATTGACCAACAAATAATTTTGCCATTTGAATCAAAATGTCAAAATCTGATATCATCAGCATTTAGCAGTAAAACCACAAAATCCTAAAAACTTAAGAAATGTATAATCAGACATGGAAGTTTAGTCCTCTCACACATCTTATCTCGACCAACCACTTCATATTTCAATTGTGGGGGTTTAGTCATATAAACTAGCTAGTTGGTTAAGGTAGGAAAAATGGAGGAAAGATGGCAAACAAAGTAAGAGAAATGGGATTAATATTTGACATAATTATGTTTTCTTTTGCGAAATTTTACGTATAAGTAAAAATTATAATCATAGTTGAATAATCTTTCTTCAAAAATAAAATTACGCGTGACTTTACCAACATTTTTAATTTTTTTGGGAATTGATAAAATAATAAGTGAATGCTCTTGAGTGTTGCTTATTATTCATTATGGTCTGCATGCAAAGAGAGAGAGAGAGAAAGAGTTCTCTAGAAATAAAATTAAAGAGACAAATACTCATGGTTCTTGCCACTTCTTTGAATGACTATCATGCCATAATAATCCACAGCAAGGGAAGAAAAGAGGCCCAATAGAGGGCATGCAAACTGTGTATCGCCAAGCCATTCCTCCACTCAAGTACAAGGTCATAGCTTGAATCATTATGGCATTCAAATGCCATTGACCCTTTTTAGTATATCACCCAAAGATATATAACAAGGTTGGGTTTTGAAATATTTCAATTTTCAATAATATTTTAAATGTTTTTAAATAAAACAAAAATACCCTTTTTGTAATATATATAAATAATAGGGTAAGGTCGAGAAATAACATCAACAATAATAATAATAATAAATTGAGTCAAATCCCAAATCACTCAATTACCCTTAAACTTCAAAAATTGAAAAACTCAAATTTTAACATCTTATTTATATCGATTCCATTCAACTCAATTATACCTTCAACATAGGTCATATGAAGTAGTATTATACTAGTAGAAGTACTGATTTAACTCATAAAAATAAGCAAGTGGAAAAGGACCAGCTCATCACCATGATTTTGGTGAACTCTTTTTGAGTCAAAAGTACCCCGAAAGCATCTTAGTCCATTTTATCAAAATTCATAGCTTCATTAACGTCTATTTTTTCCTCTATCATTAGGTAAATTAAACCATGTTTAGTGGGTGGAGGGACCTTCTCCTCCTCCCGTCCCCATTCTACTTCCAACTTTATTTAACTTTTCCTTAATATGCTCTCTGTCTCCCTTTATCTCTGACTCTTGACTAGTAATCCTAATTGGTGACCTTAAAGAATCATTTATCCAAACCTTAATTATTCCACTTAATCATAACCTAATTCGTCGTTAAAAATGGGATTAAGCAACATTTATGTGTTGTTTTAAGCATGAATTTTGAGACCAATCATGTGGGGGAAGCTCTAAAAGAAGACAAAGGAAGGTTGTGTAGCACATCTTGTTGTGTGCAAAGTTTTACCTCCCTCCCACCCTTTTTGTTAGCTTATGGATTGTTCTCAATTTCACCAATAATTAACTAGCTTAGTTTTTAACTTTATCGAGTGATTAGTGGGAATGACAATGATTAATCGAATAACACGATACGGGTCCCTTCTCGTTTGCTTAAGAAAGTTCCAAATAATTAATAGTGATCATATAAGATCCGACATGTTTATATACAAAAATTTTTAATACTATAAATAAAAATCATATAAAAAATTTGTGTTTGTTAATTATGTGATTAAGTTCTCAAATGACGATTTAAATTTGAATGTAGGTTAAATAATTTGAGATACTAAATACATCAGCATGACAAATAGCCTTAGACAAGGCAAGAGGGGGATATGTGCAATCCATGATGATTAGAAGGAATTTGAGTACACTAACAAGTGAGAAAGAATATTTACTTGAAAATACCCAATGGGTATGTGATATGACAGAGAAAAATGGGATTTGGCTTGGCTTTTCCTAATCTTCAAAAGTTTCCCTTGGGATTTACATAGTGAGAGCTGAGCTGCAAGCTTTTTTCTTCTTTATCTTTGGGTATTTTCTGTCACTTTCTAAGGCTCAAGAATCTATTTGATTAAGGGTGGAACAAGCATCCCAAAATATGCTTCTTTTAAGGGTTGCTTTGATAATTAAATGGGATTGAAATCATTATTGTGACATATTTATTCATTCCTTCTACATTCAATTCCCCCCCTAAACATTTTGTTTTAGACATAAAATAGCAATGAAACTGCCCCAAATGTAGGGTATGGGACTTTAATTTTGTCCATTCTTAAGACACAATTCATGAACTTATTGTTAATCATTTTGATTTATTTCAAAGAAATAGAGACATTAATTGTTTAGGAGTTAGGGCTGTCCGGTCATCATGGACAACTACTTGCTAGCATGACCAAAATCAATAATAAACCATTATCCAAAGAACTATGAAAGGGTTTGTAAGTGTTTAGTATGTATACGTTACGTGTTTAATGTGTGACCGTGTAACATATGTACATTATTACAATTATTTGATATTATACTATTCTTCAAACTGATATGAGATCTTGAATGTGACTTATCCAAAAACTTGGGTAAGGACCCATTTTTGCAGAGATTTTTTTAATTGGAAACACTCATGGGAGATGACTGTCAAAGTGACAAGAACATAATTGGTGATGGGGTCAACCCTTTTTTTTTTCATCATATAAAGGCTAGCTTAGTGGAGCAAAATTCCTTCTTTAGGACCTTGAGGAAGTGTCAACATTGAATTATGCCTCAAAAAAAGGACAAAAATTGTGCCTCCAGTTGGAAAAATCCATGTGTTTATTAATTGTAATTTGCCAGGGAGAGATCTCTCCTGAGTTAGGTTAATTGAATTAAAGATCTCCAAAAGGCCTAAAGTCAATGGAAAACACATTTACAAGGTCTAATCTGCATTGCCATGAGGTCATGAAACTAAGAAAATCTTGCTTTCATAGTCCATTAAAGATCATAATGATGATCAAAACCTTAAAATGCTTTCCCATTCAACTTGGTGTGAAAATTCAACCACCATGGTACTAATTTTTCCTTGAAGAAGTAGGGAATCTGAGATTATGTGATCATCAAAAGTCCAATCTGTCTTGAGATTTTTGTCAGGTTTCCAACATATAATCCAACTTTGCAAGAAGCTTTTAGTAATTTATACTGGGCTCTTAAAGAAAGATTTCTTGTATATTTCTATGGTTTTTTCTAATGTTTTTAAGGCCATCCTGGCTATAAAGAAGCAGGATTTTTTCTTGTTCAACTATGCAAAAGACACCTGGAAAATGAAGATTCGTACCATGTTCAGCTGTTCTGCTTCCACCATTTGGCTGATACTTCAAACATTCAAAGACCAACTCATTGTTGCACCAAAATCAAAGAAATGGCCACACTTACGCATGGAAAAAACAAAGCAGGCAAAGAACATCAATTGATTGAAAATCCTTGACAAATCCATTATCATTCTTCCACTCAACAAGCTCACATGCCCAATACAAACAGCAAAACCACCAAATTCATCCCCCTCCCCCTCTGCATATCTCTTTCTTACACTATAAATGTTACGTGGGAGAGCTTTTGTCTATGATTTGTCTGTTTAGGAGGGAATCTTGGTGCATCTTTGTCAACCATTGTGTAAGGCTTGAGTTCCTTTGGCCTAATAGTGGAGAAATTTCCAGAGTGTCCCTTTGCTTGTCAGTCTTTTCAATGACCACCTCCCAGTCTTCCACCCTCTACCAAATCTATCATTGGAACATGAAGATTTGAAGATGTTTCTGCTGTGTCTGCCATTACTGGATTTTTCTTGTTCTCAATTGAGTCTTGAGAGGAAAGCAGGCACGAAAATAAAGCCAAATAAACTTAATCACTTGCAACTTGGAACTTCATTCATTCCCCAAGATTCACTTTTACCATCAAATGTTGCTATAAGCCTATAACTTTTTTTTTTCTATTCTGCTTAATAAGAAACCAAGTAACACCATCTCTTTTATCTTCTTTTTTTGCCCCTTTCAATAGTAATAATTGGTGTAAGTCAATTGAGTTTGTCTAGCATAATCAGGAACATTTGAAAAAGGAAACAACCTGGTCCAGTCACTCAGGAAAAGAAGCAACTAATACCCCCAAGCATTTGTTTTTGCTTCACTTTACCAAAACAGGTAGGCAGTGCTTGACATTTATAGCTCGGAAGTCCCCTAGATATGAAAAAAATTGTCATCTGATTGTGCCCCATTAAAGAGCAAGCAAGGAAGCATAGAGGTGCTTGAATCCAAAATTTTACTCCCAACTTTATCAGTCTGGATGCCAGATAGGTTGCAGCATATAATTCTGCAACGGGAAAACTCCAAATTCTATCTGAATTTTTCATCTTCCATGACAGTTAACAAAGGGTTTTTATTGCGTGGTGCTTTCACGTCTCAATCTTGGGGTGTGCTTCCTTGCTGCACACATACTCAATTATAATTGTCAATGCAAATTATTAGCCTGAAAAGAGGGTAATCAAGGATAAAGAGATAGAGATCAAGAGGACAAAAAGCTGTAAGGTTTGGCAGCCAACAGGGAAAAGCTTTGCAAAAAAAAAAAAAAACACACACACACACACATACACACCACTTTTAACCTATTCAGAAATTTCGTAAGAAAGAAGAATCTTAAGCAATGTGGAAGTGTCTTATCCTGATTCCTACCAGTGATAATGAACTTCAGAGTGCAAAAGAAAAGGAAAAGTTTGGTTCATTTCTTTTTCCTCCCACACCCCACCTTTACATGTTATATCAACTTTTCCTTCCCTCTATCTCCAGCTTTTCATTTATTTCTATCTTGTAGCCTGTAATCTAAGTCATCCCCTTCCTGTCTAACCTGCCTCCAAGAAAAAACAGATCTTCCATTCTCCAAAAGTGAAACAAACTTCAGCCTTATTAAAATATCTCTGATGTGGTTCCCAATCCTTATTTTCAGATATATTGGTCAAAACCCACATTTTCTGCTACCTTTAATTTCATCAATATGTATCACTTAATCGTTTAAAAATTAATACTTTGCAGAGGAAAGATCTCATGTTTTCAGGATAGGTTGCCACTTGGTATCAAAAAGTTTAGTTGTTCCTGATGCATACAAAGGCAGTCAAAAGTCTGTCCTGACCTGTCCTCTGGATTCTTTCATTCTCTAATTTCCCACTTGTTTTCTTTAACAAATACTTTTGTGAGTCAGAATGATTGTGGCAAACAATAGATTTAAGAATTCTAGGGGATTTGAAAAAGAAGATTCTGAGCAAAAGGCTTGCATCAGATAACTTAGTGGGATTCGCCCACCATGTGTTACAATCTCTCTGTTTAGCTTTTTTAATCTGCAAAATGTAGTTTCGTAGTAATCTTGGATTGACAAATTCCATTCTCTATGAACACCCAAATATGGTATGCGAACTTATGATATAAAAAAGCAACTTGTTGGTAGAAACAACCATCCTTATGAACAGAAGAATATAGGATCTACCTCATGCTCATCCTTAAATCGAAGGAATCAACTATAAAAACAGACATTTAATCCATAGTTCATAGTGAAATCAATGATCAAGATCCACACTGTTTGCATAAGAAGTCTCATGCCAGTGAAGTTGTTGACTAGAGATTGAGAAGAGAAGGGAGAGACAGGGTAAAAAAAACTATTCCTTTCATAAACCTGCACAAGTAAAACAGTGTCTTTTTGGCGCTTAGTTGCTTCTATCACAGCACCCCCACTGGTCTCAAGGGTTAGAACAATATTCCTTCTAAGGTCAGGCAACCCACATGGTTGAAGGATGAACGATCAACAAGTTTCCAGGAAACCTTATATCCGATGACCCGAATTACTTCTATAGCAGGACATGTGCTTCAATGCCCATTTTTCTTGCCCTGGGACTTGGACAAAAGGCTTTTACTTCGCAGCCATAAGACTTAAATGGATAAAACATAAACATAACGATGCAGACTCCGAGTTGGAATCCTCTAACTTGGGTGGACAGGTGTTGGCTTCTTTCACTGGCAGTAGGGCCTGATGCCAGCCTGTACATCTTGAAGCCCACTAATCAATGAGCAGAGCACTAAGATCATTCCAGGGCTTCAAACCTACTATCGGTTATCACAGTGCAAATTCATCTGGATTTGAAATACAAAAGATAACATGAAAGATAGAAGAAGCAAAAAAAATCATTTTGAATTATAATTGCATGACTTGATATCAATTAATCATTTTTTGCAAATTACAACAACCTCTTAATGCACAAAATGGGTTTTCAACATGGTTACAAGCAATAAGGTATGTTGTAGTTATGTTTCTCTCAACACAACTAGAAGCCTGCATCTTTTATACAAGCTAGGGCCATCCGAAAATAATGGCAATGCCAATTGAATATACAGAATGAATATGACAAAGTAAGCTATACATGGATGTCAACTCCATGCAACAACAAGAAGGGATATATTGGAATCTCAAGTTATCACATTCAAGCCACAAAGATAATGAAGACCACCAGGAAAAAGACGATTGCAATGAATATCTTGATTAAAAGCCATCTATTGGATGATATTTGGTTAAGATGCCTCAGAAGAGCATTGCGAGCACCTTCAACATTAGCTAATGATTGATCCATGTCCTCATCAATCCTGCTCACAAGTCACAAAACCAGGCAGATTCTGTAAACAACTCAAAATACCTAATTTCATATAACAAACACTTCAAAATAAAGATGTGCCCAGAGAAATGACATACTTATTTAGTTTATTGTCACTTTTGATGGAAATAGCAACTTTCCAGATCTAAAAATGAAAAGAAACTAGCAAAAAGTATGGGCAAAAGCAGCAGACCTGATAGCTAGTTCTCCTTGCTGTGCAACCATTGTAGCCAGATGTGTAAAGATCCCACTAAGTTCTGAAATTGTAGATTCAACATTTTGAAGAGCAACTGCCCTACTTTGTGAGTAGTGCTCTTGCCTGGGAACTACCTGCTGCAACATGGACATTTCCATGTGGTGGGAAGGTGTTCCATCCACAGCTGGCCTTCGTCTGTTTTGGTCAATAAAAGATGTAATAGAGAAAAATGACTATTAATGAAGTGCAAATGAAACAACAATGAGGCCCATAGATATAGAAGAAACAGGCATGAGTTTGGGATATACCTACATATAAAGAAAATTTTCAATCCTAATGCATAGTAAAACCACAGTGAATAGGTACTTATGGGTCTAAATTTCATAAGATGACATAACGATATGACCGATCAGTAGAAAACATGATTTATGGGAAAAGTATAAACCACAAACTTTAATCAAACACAACATAACATAACACACCTGAGTTGGCTGCCAGCTTGAACTCCATTTGGTGGCAGTCTGGTTATAAAGTAAAGGTAGACATTAGTCAAACAGCAAGAGTAGTAATGGTTTTTCAGTTAAAGGAAAACATAAAGAGAGATCAGTGTGTATTGATGAGACTATCTACAACTGTGCTAGATGCTACTCAAAATTGATTAAATTATTAGCGCAGCAACAGTCTAGCACACCAAATGTATTATAAATACCAGATTCCTTAGATTCATAGAAATAATAGCCTGGAAACACTTGATCCTGCCTCCTGCACATGAAGACAGGATAATAACCAAGACAGTAGACGCCTATTGGATGTTTATTTATATCTACTAAATAATACTGCACCAAGAAATGCAGAGTACCCACCCTGACTGTGGTAAACTCCCAGAGGCAGTTGAAGAACTTGACCAAGGAGGTGGCTCAGTCACAGATTCTGTTTGACGCTGAAATGGGTTCTCTCTCGATGCATTTTTAGAAAATATCTGTTTCCTGTTTTCGTGAGCCTTGATATTCTGCATAACCACAACACATTCCAAAAAATAAATAAATAAATAAGCAACCTAAGAGCAACAATGAAGGGTTATTAGTTCTTAATACTCAATAAACAACTATAATTCTAATGTAGCACAAACCTCAGTTCTTGCAGTTAAAACATCTTGAAGATGCTTCGTAGCACCCATTAACTTGCCCTTCAAATCATCACAAACCGTCGTCGAGTGAACAACTCTATCCTCGGAATAATTTCCATCTGCAATCTCCATGTTTTGAAGTGTTTGCAAATCCGAAAGTGCCATATTCAATGCCGTAATATCACTCTTTATCAAAGCAGTTAATTCCTGTATTTCCATAATCGGATCGTCGAACATGGATGACCTTTTTGCCACTACAACAATCACATTAAAACATCAAGATAACAGTATTTCAAAATTACCACTGCAAAATCAGCTACTAATCTGATTCTTTCCTTTAGGAAAAAAAAAGACATTTATTCCATTAATTAAATTTTAAACAACTACAAGGAAATATCTTTAGCACTTAAATAAATTAAATTTTAATTCCCAATAGTAAAATCAAGATTAACATTTTACTTAGCACACTAATTATACATATTTACCAAAAAAAAACACCTTTTTATTCCATTTTACAAAATTTAAACAACTAAAAGGAAATATATTTAGCACTTAAATTAACCAAATTTTAATTCCCAATAGCAACAATCCAAGTAAATATTAAGCCAAAAAAATGAATAAATCATTAAATAAAAGAAATTCAGATAAACAAACAATTAAAAAAAAAGCTTACATTTGGCAAGTCTAACGATTTTTTGAGAGGTTTCATGGATACCCGATCCGATTAGGGAAGCCTTCTTATTGAACTCGGATCTGGAAGAGAGAGGAGGAGGCGGTTTGGAAACGTGGTCGTTTTGGAGATGACTATCATTGACGGATGAGATCCCTCCGATCTTTTGAAGCGTTTGGAGTAGTGATCGGAACTCGGCTGTCCGATCTCTGTACGGGGAGGTCATCGAGGAAAACGCTGCCGTTTAAGGTGGCGCGAAAGGGGAAGTTCGGTTGTCGGAGAGGGGAATGTTAACGTAGGAATTGGAGGGAAAGATTGCCGGAGAGAAACAAAACAAAGTGTTCGCGGTGGTTTTTTGGTCGTTTTAGTGGGGTCTTCAGTTGCTAACTTTGTCCAATGATGTTTCGCCACGTAACACGCTGAATATGGCCCGCCTTCTAACCGGGCATATTTCTTTTTGGGCTCAAAACAGATGAAGCCCAAAAAAACCCATAATTCAAGAACCCGACCCAAGCCAATCAGATGGTCGGAACAAATCTCACCCGTCCGATCTAGGTCATAACCCAAAACCCTAATTTCTGCTCTATAAAGCAACTGTAACCCATTTCTCCACTTTCACCTGCCTCCCAATCGCTCTAGGGTTTATCTCTCTCTTCACTCTTTCTTCACTCCCAAATCCACCGGAGGTTAAAGAGACGGCACTGTTTCGCTGTCCGCCTTGACCGAGCAACCCGCTTCGTCTTGGCCCTCGATTTTGCCCACTGTAAAATTTTGTATCTTTACTCCTAACTCTTCTTCCTTCCCGAAATGGCGGTGAAACCCTCCAAGGCCGACAAGAAGATCGCGTACGACGCTAAGCTATGCCAGCTATTAGACGAGTACACCCAGATCCTGATCGCGGCTGCCGACAACGTGGGTTCGAACCAGCTCCAGAACATCCGCAAAGGTCTCCGTGGTGACTCTGTTGTTCTCATGGGTAAGAATACCATGATGAAAAGGTCCATTAGGATGCACGCTGAGAAGACCGGGAATACGGCTTTCCTTAACCTCATCCCTTTGCTCCAGGTACTTTTAAGTTTAACTATTTGTTGTAATTTGTTTTTGGTTTTTAGTGTTTGACAGATAAAGTAAGCGTCTTTGCCTGTTATTTATTGAAACAGGGAAATGTGGGATTGATCTTTACTAAGGGTGACTTGAAGGAAGTTAGCGAGGAGGTTGCCAAGTACAAGGTGGGTAATTGTTATTCGATAAATGGAAGTTGGAATACTTGAAACTAGAACTATTTTATCAGTTCTTTTTTATGATGATTTAAATAGTAATTAGTAGATAGATGAAAATTTTGCTTTATAATCTAAAGAACATGTGAACTTGTTTAATTTTGTTCAGTCATAGGAGTATATATGATTAGATTATATTTGTTAATATAGTTTACTTCTGTTTTAGAACCCGCATTACATTGCTGCTTAGGGAAAGGCATGCAAGGAAAAACTATTTATTGGCTTGACAATAGATTAGTTACCATTCTCTTTGTTGCGTCCAATTCCATGTTCTTTTTTAGAAGTCATGTCTCAAATTTTAAATGATTCTGTTACTATATTGTTGTTGGTGTTTTAAGTTTAGTGTTTTTTGATGTATAGTTGATTCTTGCTATTTGTTTTGCGTTTTTGCTCAAAATGCTTGGACTTAATTTTATCTTTCTTTATGAATAGGTTGGAGCCCCTGCTCGTGTTGGTCTGGTTGCACCTATTGATGTTGTTGTCCCACCTGGCAACACCGGGCTTGATCCATCACAGACCTCCTTCTTCCAGGTACCGATATTTTTCTGGTAGTAATGTTGTTCTTTTATCTGATTTTTGGTGCTCCTTGTTAAAGGATTTGTTGGATTCTTTTATCGTATTTCTGTTATATTTTAGGTGCTCAATATTCCTACCAAGATTAACAAGGGTACTGTCGAAATTATCACCCCTGTGGAGCTTATCAAGAAAGGTGACAAGGTTGGGTCTTCTGAGGCTGCACTTCTGGCCAAGCTTGGAATTAGGCCCTTCTCATATGGTCTTGTTGTCCTGTCTGTTTATGACAATGGCTCAGTCTTTAGCCCTGAGGTATTGGATCTTACTGAGGATGACCTGGTTGAGAAATTTGCTGCTGGTGTCTCCATGGTTACTGCATTGTCCCTTGCCATCTCATACCCAACCCTTGCTGCTGCACCACACATGTTCATCAATGCCTACAAGAATGTCTTGGCTCTTGCTATTGCGACAGAGTATTCATTCCCACAGGCTGACAAAGTGAAGGAATACTTGGCGGATCCAAGTAAGTTTGCAGTTGCTGCCGCCCCTGTTGCAGCTGATGCTGGTGCTGCCCCTGCTGCCGCTGCTGCTGTGGAGGAGAAGAAACCAGAACCTGAAGAAGAGTCTGATGACGATATGGGATTCAGTCTCTTTGACTAAGTTCTTTATCATCAACTGCTTGGATTTGTTTTGCTTAGTTTCTTTTTTATGTGTACTTTGATTTGTTAATGTTTGGAGAATTCATAAGTTTATGAACGTTTTAATTTAGTTTTATTGTCTGTTATATCTCAGTTTGCATTTCGAATTATGCTCCCAAATCCATCATTTAAACACACAGTCCCAAACCCATCATTTAAACACAGTCCCAAATCCATCATTTTGGTCATTAGAAACATAGGGAATGTTATGTGAATTGATATATGAGATCTCCTATTTGATGACAAGGTTCCCTGCAGCATTTTCAATTTGATGTAAAGCTAAAACTGGTTTATGTGCATGGGGAACTTCCATGGAAAAAGAGGAGGACAAGTTTGGTCTTATCCCAATCTCATTTTCTCCAAGAATGAGATGTGACCTTACGCCCTTATCCCTAACTCCACAATAGGATGTTGGACCTTTCCCCTTTTATATCCAAAGGACTCACTATTCAAACATGATTGAAAAAAGAAATACACAATGTAAGAAAGACGAGAATTTCTAATTGACTCAAATAATCCTGAGATAACAAAACTTAGCCTGTGGCAAAGCCTGAATGGAAGAAGCACTATGAACACAATATTTGGGTACCCTTTACACTCAAGGTTAGTGTCTCAAGTCTTGCACGTGAAATTTGATGTTGAAATCTATTTATAGCTCATTGCTAAACAATTGTAGAGTCACTATCTGCTCTTCTCTGACAAGTTAGAACTTTGAAATAGAGGGTTTTCCAAACATTTCTTTATACTTTAAAATAAGAATTATTGACCCCAACAACTCAAATTCTGCTTGGTAATGATCTCTTGATAAATTCTTTCGTGGGGTAGATGAATTTTTGGAGCTGTCCCACAAGAATGATCCAAGATTTGTTTGTCTAATGCTGTGGTTTAACATTTTTGAACTAAAGTAAGGATTAGACCTTGTTCACATTCACTTTCCCCACCCCCCCTCTCTCTCTCTCTCTCGGGCTAGTTTCTTTGCCAAATGAGATCAGGCAGTGACAAAAAACTTACTGGGAGAAAGAGCTCGATCAAGGCAAAGGCAAAGGGATAAGATCCTGTCCCTTTCCCTTTTCAGATTCTTTCGGATTCGGATATGCTCTCTCCTCCATACCACAAGGAACTAAACGCAGTACCGTGTGTCATTGTTTTTGTCTGATTAAATTATAGGTATAAGCACTCAAACTGGGATTCTGCTTTCTTCTTTGGAAGCATGATTTTCCTTCCTTTAAGTAGCTAAGGATATGTTACATCTTTAGTCACATCCGATGGTAGGATTGGAGCCTTGGAGAATCTTTGCTTAATATCCTTCCAAGTGGTATGGATAAGTTTTATGTTTCATTAATTAACCAAATATTTATTATAAATTGATGGAATTAATTAGAAGGTACTTGGCAAGAAGTCATGACTTAAACGACTTGCTCAAGTTGTCCCAATATTCACTTTCCAAAAAAAAAAAAAAGTTGTCCCGATATTCAATCATACAAGAGGCCAAATGATTGATCACAAACTTTGATATCAACTTAGAGCTACACAAACATTAAATGTAGGGCAACAAAAGAAAATGATCCAAACCCAAATGATAGAGAATTTGTTTGAAATACAATAACACTTGAATCGGATTCAAAATTGTCTAAATCGTAATTTATTTATTCAGTTGACACATCTAAAACAAACTTTATAAACAATTGTGCCAATTACTTTTGTTCTTTTCTTTCCATATATTGAGGTTGTTTAGCACTATGAATTAGTTGCAAAAGTGGGTTCTTGAAAGTGTAGGAATATGATCTTGACAAGGAAAAAACTGGTCATTGATTTAGACCCCATGAATTAATCTTTGATTTCAAAATCACTTCAATGTTTTCAAGATATGGATTCACTTTAAATTCAAACTTGATATTCTATGGATTGTGATAGCTAGGGCAAACTTGATCCTAGAGGATAGAGCTCCAGCTAGCTCTTTTTTCTTAGGGAAAAAAAAATTAAGAAACAAAATTATGCCCCTTGATTCCTGGAAATTAAGTGTGTTAAAGTTCATAAAGTTCATGCATAATCCTTAAAAGATTAAGTGCATGCATATAAATCATGTCCCAAACCAATGAAAACACCCTAATTAGACAACACTAATTAAATTCATAATTACCTGATAACCCATAAAAAGGCTGCTGGCTAGGAGGATAAGGGTGGGCTCATCCTTTTGCCTAATTCTTTACTAACACTTGGGTCCCCCCCAAGGCAAATGGCAGCATTTCTTGCTTGAATGGCTATCCACTACAAAGACCATGTTGAAACAAGTTGGGAGACTGGTCGTACCAAGGTTTGGTTTGTTTTTTTGTTTATATATTAATTTGTCAAGGAGAATTTTCAATTCCTAATTAAATTAATCTTAATACAAGCAATTAACAATACCTATGACGCCGCCGGTCTTCGTCTTTATTTTTTATTGTTTTTAAAAAATTATTGGTGGGTTAGATGATTTTTCCACGTTGTTATCCTCCAACAAACAATGTTTAAAACTAATCAATTGTTTTGTATTGAATAATATGATGTAGGAATAGTTAAACCTAATGCTTTTGTCCTAAAGGTACTATTAATAAAGGTAAGTATCAACCTCAAATATTTACTTGTTCAAATATTTAAAATATTTTCAACTGTAAATAAATAAATTAAAACTTTTAATTTAGTACGACTTTTGATTTGACTTTATAATTTAAAATTAAAGTATTAATGATCTTATCCGCATTTTTTTTTATATTTTTGGTTTTTGACCCTTAATTTTCACCTAAATGGGTAGATTGAAAAGATGAAAGAACTATGCTTTATCTTTGTATTATACTATAAATGGATTAAAATAATGTTGCTTCAAAATAAGTATTTACATGAACTTGGAGAGATATGTTCAAAGATTAAAATACGTTTGTTTTTTTCAATTATTAAATTTTGAAATTACGCGGTCATTGAAATGAAAAATCAACCCTAAAATATAAAAATATATATGAATAGTTTGCCTGCTTTTGTAGTTTTAAGACAATTTCCATGAAAATCTCTTCTTTGAAAAGAAACCCTAATTGGAAGACTTAAGTCAACAATCAACAAGCCATGCAAAGTGCAATATTCAAATGAAGAAATTACCATTTGAATTCCCCTGAATATGCTAAACCCTTCTTCACTTTATTGTTCTTCTCTTGCTTTAACTTTTTGAGAATGAATTGGTTGGTGTGTATCAAATTAAAGAAGCCAAAAAGGTTAATGGATGATGATTAAATTTTTAACTTTAAATCGACAAAGAGATGTATATTTTTTGGATAAAGGAGACAAAAATGGCAACTAAATCAGACAATAATGATAAAGAAAATCGACAGAACAAGGAACACAAATCTCTTACATATTCCAAATGTTACCCCAATTCGATTTGATCATGCTGCTTTCTTTTTAGCTGTCTTTTTTTTGCTTTGGGTCTTTTCTTGATCACAATCTCTTATTTGTAATTTATCGGTATAACTTGATATTCGGTGTTTAATCTGATGATAAATTGCAAAATCGTATCTTTTATTAAAAATGTTAAAGGGTAAGTTATATATACAAATTTTTCGATGGAAAATGTTCAAAGCATACGTTTTAGGTGCATAGAATGATAGAATTAAGGTACACATCCATTGAATGTGAAGCAAATTTTCTTGGCAAACAAGAAGCTCTCCATACATATCCAGCTGCATGTGCTAGCTAGCAAGCATATAAAGAAAACCTTTCTCCCCATTCCTACAAAAACCAATGTGCTCAATATGCTGTGGTGAGCAATTGCTTACCCTTACAGCAAAGCATATTCAGGATAAGTGAATTACCCCTTTTTATTCTTCCCTATCTAAATTTGGAATGGGTTAAAATATATATATAAATATATATATATATATATATATATATATATTAAATAAAGAAAGAATAAAGAGAGAAGAAGAAGAAGTGGATAAATGAAGGGAAATGGGAGCAGTGCATTACAGTTCACATCGTGGTGCATGTTCTCTTTCACATGCCCCCTTGACATCAGCCTCGAAGCATGCTGCCTTTCTAGGAAACCTCCCTCATCCTAATGACCCTGACCCCAGCCCACCCTTCTAAGTCAAAAAACAACGGATTATTCTCCCTTACTGGATAATATTATTTTATTCTTATTTTCTTTCCAAACTTTTCATGCAAATTACGATCTAATGTGGGATTTTTAATATTTTCTTTTATTTGAATTCACGATGTTGTCGTTACAAGTTGATCACCTTACTTATTTTATTAATTAAAAATTTTAAACATGATATGATTATCATATCCAAATCAATTTTATAACACTTTATCACAAGATTATTATTTTTAAAAAAAAATTAATTTATTACTATATGTAATTCCACGCTTATAAACTTAAGACCCTCTTTTACACATTAATATGAAATTTCATATTATCTTGGTCGGATAAGGGCATTGTATTAGCAATCGTCAAATTATCAAACTATTAAGCATCTTATAAGATTAATTAATAAAAATTTTAAATTAAATGTAGTAATTGACTATTAATATGATAAATTTTAATATAGAGAAGATATTATACTTAATGTAAGGACTTTATTTAGTAATGGAATTAATCAAGGAGAAATAAGAGTATACTGTTTATCTAATTATCTTAGCCTTCAGAATTTGGCGGCTGGTCATAAATCAAAGGTTTAAATCCCGACGTGCAAGGCAATTAAATGCCACGTGGCGAGATCAGAAGCGCCTACTTGGCACCGCCAAATGAACCTGATAGGCAAGCCGTGGGAAGTGGAAGCCGACAGGTGAGAGTGGGGGGCGATACACGTGACGGACACGATGGATGTGGACCAATAAAATAGGGCCGCGTGTTACCTTCTGTGGGCGCTTGAATACAACAAGCGCGGCCGAGTTGGAGAGCATTAAGGCCGAGTCGGCTAGGGGGAAGAGCAATGAGAGAGTGACACGTATCTCCAATCAAAGGACTGTGCCTTTTCGGCGGGGTTGGGGCGGTAAACGCGGAGATTGAGTCCAATTAAGGGAAGCTTCTTTGGATATGGTTTGGGAGAGAAAGGTTGGAAGTTTTGCAACAAGACAAATTCCCAAATAAAAAATAAAAGAAAAAGAAAGAAGACTTATCCACAAAACATTTATTTCACAATTGATTGAACTAAAGGATCTGTCCATGTTTCGATTTTTCAAATAAAAATTTAAAATAATAAAAAATAGTTTCAATACCTAAGTTTTTATTGATAATAATTATCATAAGTTTACATTTAAACCACCTAAGATACTAACACTTATAAAATTTATACTCAAATAATGCATCAAATATAAATAATGACGGATTATGATTTTGCATAAGAGGGTAATTAAAATGTATTTATAAATTTATATATCTCAAAATTTATATAAATTTAATAATAAAAAAATTAAAAATTAAAAATTTAAAGAGTGTCAGTCGTCACAATCTTAACTTCATTATTGAATATAATTTTCTTGATCATGTGTATTTTTTAAGATGAAATGTAAGTAATTTTTTTATATATAAATATAACGCGTCTTCAAAATTTACGAAAAAAAAACTATTAGGTATACATTGCGGAGAATCAAAGTCCCTCAAGAACTTGCTAGAAAACCTATCATGTCAAACTTATTTAAACGTGCAACATTTGTTAACAATCAGCATCAGGCAATTGTTTGTATGGCTACCTTTAGAGATGTATTCAACACAAGAATATGAGAACATGTGCAAATACAAAGGGGTGGTTCTTACCATTTTCGTTTTCTTTTGGTAGTTGAACACTATTAGAATTAGAATATATGAAAGATTTTCTAATGTTTCTTGCAACTAAAGCAATATCCGATACTAAATGAAATAGATAGTTTTCTAAGGCAATGATCTTGATATATTCTTGATGAAAATCAACTCCATATATCTTCTCGTGACAAATCAATATCTAGCTATCCAAAATCGAATTTAATTAATTTATCAATTTTTTTTTGTATTTTCTATTATTCTCACGTTGATGTCAGGTTGAACCTTTCCGAAGAAATATATAAAGTCAATTATGTGGTAAAATAATATTAGAATTAATCCAATTTAGACTCAACTCATCCCAAGCACTTCTAGATAGAGACAAGCAAAATGAATGATAACATCGAGAGGATGTCGGATTGAGTGGGGAAAGTCATATTAAACGTTTTAAAAAAAATAAACAAAGATGTTTCACGATTTAAAAAAACTTATAAACGTGAATTACACATCTTATTAAGTTAACTTTTTGAGAAGAGAGCAATAATCTCGTGATAAGTTTTGATTGAATTTGTTTATTTATTAAAATTACTGAATGCAAAAATTGTCAATATTTTCCTAAAATGTCTTAATCCATACATACATACGTTTGATGTTTCCGAGTTGCAAACATGGAATTGGTGTTAAAACTTATTTGACTAAATTGGCTTCAATCAAAGCCCTTTCATAGCCGTTAATGGTTCTGACTTTTCATGACTGGTTCGGCGCAAATGTTAGATCGCTTCTGTTTCTTTGGGTGGCAGCTTTGGAGTTAATCAAGAGGGTGGGCTGCCGTCGTTGTCAAATTTCACCACCCCAACAAGTGGCTGGTAAATTTGAATAAGTTTCCCTAGAAGGCGGTGAACCGACAATGGCATGATCGTAAATAGTGCACAACGATGGGCATAAATGTGGATAAAGTCAGGTCCGATGGTAAGCGCTTGACATTTGACCCCCCTCGATGGGGAACACTGAGGAAGCATCCCATGAACTCCACAGGAATAATTGTTCGAATTTGGGAAGGGGTAAAGGATCAGCTACGGCACTACCTATTAATTTAATCGTACATTCCATTTTTATCAATTTCCTATTTTCCATGAAAAAGATGTTTCTTTTTTTTTAAAAAAAAAATTTCTCTAAATTCATCTTCTACAAAATTACGTGAATAAATGTACAAAATTATGAACTACTTATATCATAAATATTAGACCTTATTAAGATATTAATATAATTCAATTAATCAAGATTTTGCAATGAAAATTAAGGGTTTCTTTTTTATTTTTTACCTCACTCATATCTTACAATTAAATTATATTTGATACATAATCAATATATAACACCAATACACTTTCAGTGAATTATATATATTATCATCTTGTTTAATAAATAAGTTTAAAATTTGAAAACTCAACAAAACAAATACGAAAATTGTGATATTTCAAAAATACATGTAAAATTTTGTGAAGAAAATTGGGAGAACTAAGTGGCGGAAGATGATTGGTGGAGAGATGAGTGGATAAGCTAAGAAGCAATGTAGCTGATCAACTTGGCCAAGCGGACTTTGGTTGAACATTAGAAAACAGACAACGACCAAAGTCTCACTTGAACGGTTCCCTTCCACTTTTCCCAAACACCCCATGAGATTCCCAAGTTCGGTCTGAAAAAATATATTTTGGATAAGCTTCATTTATTTTCCAATTTTTTTAGTTACCTCCCCCCAAAAAAAAAATAATTTAAAAATTAAAATTTCAAATTTCTGTTTCTTCGTCAGGCCCAGCCCCACCCAATCCTTTCTTTCCACACGCCTTTTCTCCTGTTTGGCTTAATCGCCCGCCTTATAAATACCCCAATCTGTCTTCTCCCTTACAGTCAAGAAAATCCCAGAAATTGAAATCCCGGAAAAAAGAAAAGATAATCCCATTTTTTGTTCTGGAAAATGGTTGATTTAGATTGGAAAGCAAAGATGGTTTCTTCCGATATTCCGAACAAATCTGCGAAGCTGTCTAACAAGCTCCAAGTTTCGATTCCGACGTCGTTTCGTTTCTCGAATGTTTCGTCTCCGTTTTCGACTTCCGCTTCGGCTTCCTCGGATTACGACTATTATCTTCGGCTACCGGAGCTTAGGAAGTTATGGGAGACGAAGGAGTTTCCGGGTTGGCAAAACGAGTGCGTTTTGAAGCCAGCTTTGCACGCTTTGGAGATCACGTTCCGGTTTATTTCGATTGTTTTGTCGGATCCCAGGCCGTATTCGAATCGTCGGGAGTGGACGCGTAGGCTCGAGTCACTCACCACGAGTCAGATCGAACTCATCGCTTTGCTCTGTGAGGATGAAAACGAGGATAAAACCGCCGCGGGTACGGCGCCGATCGTCGATCTGACATCGTCGAATGGAGTTTTAGCTCGCGAGAGCAGCTCCACCGAGGTGTGGAAGATTCACGGAGAAGCGACGGTGGTGAGCCGGACCAGCGAAGCCAGCTTGTTGCCTCGATTAGCCACGTGGCAGAAATCCAAAGACGTCGCGCAGAAAATCCTCTACTCCATCGAGTGCGAGATGAGGCGGTGTCCGTACACTCTCGGTCTGGGAGAGCCGAACCTTTCCGGCAAACCGAACCTCGACTACGACGCCGTTTGCAGGCCGAACGAACTCCACGAGCTTAAAAAGAGTCCGTACGATCACATCGAGAACCACGAGAACGCGACGCTGTACACGACGCATCATATTCTCGAATCGTGGATCCAATCGGCGAAACAGGTGCTGAAACGCATTGCTTCGAGGATCGACGCCGAGAGCTTCGAAGCCGCCGCGAGCGACTGTTACCTGATGGAAAAAATCTGGAAGCTTCTGGCGGAAATCGAAGATCTCCACCTCCTGATGGACCCCGACGATTTCCTTCACCTGAAGAGCCAGTTACTGATAAAGTCCGTCAGCGAGACGGAGGCGTTCTGTTTCCGATCGAAGGGGTTGGTCGAAATAACGAGAATGTCCAAGGAGCTGAAACACAAGGTCCCGTTCATCCTCGGCGTCGAAGTGGATCCCAAGGGAGGTCCCAGGATTCAAGAAGCTGCGATGAGATTGTACGCGGAGAAACAGGAGGGTAGTAAGGTCTTTTTGGTACAAGCCCTGCAAGCCATCGAAGGAGCCTTGAAGCGGTTCTTTTACGGGTTCAAGCAAGTCCTGGTGGTAGTGATGGGGAGTTTGGAAGCGAAAGGGAACCGAGTCGTGGCGAGCTCCGACATGGGTGACTCGTTGAGTCAGATCTTCTTGGAGCCTACTTACTTCCCCAGCCTGGATGCGGCCAAGACTTTTTTGGGCGAGTTTTGGAGCCATGAACATGGTGGGTCTGGATGGACTCGGTGGAGGAAGTGATGACTCGGTACCAGTTCTTGGTTAAAGAGATAAATTACAGAAAAGAAAAACGATTAACAGAAAAAGGAGAGGGTAAAGATTAATTATTCTTTTGTAGTATTAAATGTTTGGGGGTCGATTATTGTTTGTATACTGGTAAATTTTTGTAAAATGGAAATCCCATGTTTGCCCACTAAATCCTTTCTCTATCCACTTCTTTTAATCCAATTCTCTGCTGAAACCTGGAACAATGGCAACCTGCAAAAAGGTTATGACAGTGACAGGATCCATAGATCGTTGGGTCGTGCATGGCTTTGCCCCGCTGCCAACTTTGGCATGTGAAAATCGTCAGCGGACAGGACATGGAAAACGAACTCCATCGAACTGCTACATGGGATAACAGTTGGAAACAGGACACCAATACTGTGGAAAAATTTATGATTCTTGGTCCAGATATGAGCCTGGTTTTTCCCCATTTGAGCTGCATGTGAAAGTCAGTGTATGCCATGAACCACCAAGGATCAGGATATGGGGACACATACATTTAATCTTGTGCTTGAATGCTGGTTTGTTGGGTGGTGGGCAATTCTAGGCATAGTTTCCACTGGCCCAAATTAGAAAAAAATTTAATATTTGATGCATCCTCGTGTTTAAATTCTATACATTATAACGAATTAAGCTTAGTATTTAACTGGATCACTCTAATTTGATCAAATTGAATATAAATATAAGAATACAAATGTGTAGAAATTTTGATAGCTGAAGAAATTTTAGTTATGCTGAATTGTTATCATTAGAATATAATTTTTTAATTAATAATTCTTTATAAAATAAATTATTAATTACGTAGTTAAATTGTGTATATTACATAAGTGAACGAGATATATTTATTTATAAACTTAATCCTATTCATGAACTGACTTTAAATAATTAATAGTATTGTATTGTATTATAACTCTAATTAAATAATTAATATATATATATATATATTGACAACTTTGATTTTAATATCATTAAAATATCAAAAGGTTTGGTAAAGTAAGATTTTCTTTCTTTTACTTTCTTGAATATATGTTTTGATTTTTTTTTTTTTGTCTATGTAAATCATAATCATGTCATCTGATAAGAAGCTGTTTAGATCCTTTGTGTTCTGTTTTGCTCTTTGGTATCGATTTTATGTTATTGTTTGCTTGCTTGGTGACGAAATTGCTCCAATACCTAACGGAAGAACAGGCTTTGTCTTTGATCAAACTAACTTGTACTTAACTTGCTATGAAAATTACCCAAAAAACAATAAAAATAAAATTCAAAGAAATCAAGCAAATAGAAAAATACAAATATTTATGTGGTTCGGCCTCTTACCTACATCCATAGAATGAAACTGTTTTTTTATTATTGAAAAATTAAAATATAATAAATTAATCTCTATGATTTTTTAAACCCACACTTTTTCTCAATAACTTCTCAAAAACACTCACCCAAACCACTCTAACTCCACCTAAAACAAAAGATAGAGTTACAATGTATCCATTCTCTAAAGCTCTCAAAGCATTACTTATAATTCTAAAATTTATAGATCCATTTTTATAATATAAAAGTTTAAAATAGAATGTGATTAACACTCGATATAAGTTAAGAAGTTTAAAATCATACAACTACTCAATATTATATACAAATAAAAATTTTAATCAAATAAGATATAGAATTCTAACCGACTTAAAACTCAACAAAACTCGTAGAAAAGTGCTGAATTCGTATGCCTCCAGGCTCCAGCTTTTCTTTCCGGGTCTAGATTTGTTTAACTACAGGACAAGTCTGAGTAAAAATTCACACTCCTGTGAGGCTAGTTTGACAGCTTCAAGACACCCAAACTGTCCCTTCCTTTCCAAGCAAATCTCGAAGTTTAGTTTGTCTCCAGGCGCCAGCTTTTTTTCCAGGATTGGATTGGTTTGGTTTAACTTCAGGACAAGTCTGAGAGTGCAATTCACACTCCTGTGAGTCTAGGGTTTTCCAAGCAAATCCCGAATTTAGTTTGTCACCAGGCTCCTTCTCGTTATTAGAAAACATCCCAAATTTTCCATGGTTTTCACTTGTCAGTCCAATGCATGGCCAGCAGCAACGTGTCTCTCTGATAGTTTTTGCCTACTCACCTTTTTCATAACGCCAAGTGTCATAGCAAAAAACCCAAAAACCAGTTTCCAATGCTTCTTCCTGCAATTTTATGGCACATGAATCGGACCTAAACCGCCTAAAGCTAAGCTAGTACACCTGATCATCGGATCTTTTTTCACCAAAAGCGAGCCATGGGGCTTTCACCTATCTCAGCAAACAATGTAGTTAAACCACGTGGGTCTAATGCCAACCAAAGAAAAGCTCTCGACCTTGGACAACCAGTAGAAAGGGGAAAGGAGTGGTGAAAGAGTTTTTGAATGATTCTTCCACTTCACAAGATGTGCCTTTTTTTGGAAAAAAAACCAAATTTGTTTTAGAATAAGCTATTTGTCAGAGCCTTTGCCTCTTTCAATGTTTGATGTGAACCAAAAGATTTTTAATTTTTTTTATTTTTTTCCCTTCCCCCCAAGCAAATATCCATATTCCGATAAGCTTTTCAATCTCCATTGTCAACTTTGTTTGATCCTTTGAAGGGTAAACTGTTCTTCTCCATGAAAATTGCTTTGTTTGGTGTGAAAGGGGTAGTACTGGAGGGAGACTGTGATTTGTTTTTCTTGACTTTTTAACAGCTTTGTTTTTGTTAGGATCTGACTTTTTCCGTTTAGATTTATATCAGATAGAAAACAAAAGTTTCAACCCTTTTAACACCTTTTCCCTTACACGGGCATCATGGGACTTTTGACCCAAGTTTTCCCTATTGCTTCCTCTTATTTATTAATGGTTTTGCCAGCTTCAACCCTTTCCTTGCTTTAACAGGGTTTCTCTGGTTGTTATCTTCTTATAGCAGATTGAGACCAGATTAAAGGGTATGGAGCTAAGTTTTGCACCAAAGAGTATGCAGATGTCAATGCTCAAACTCCTCCCAAAACCAGCCTCTTTCATCTCCTCTGTGTGGTTTGCAACTCATGGTGGACGCAGGCAACCTTTGGCCTATTGCTTGGTCCATCGTTCGACTCTTTTTAGCTCAAGAAAGTTTAGAGGACATAACCTGAAACTTGCTCGCTGTGTAAGATTCAATGATTTCTCCGATGGAGAATCGTCGGAATGGTTTGGAGGAGATTTTCAGCTTTTTGATTATACCGAAGATGAAGAAAACCATGAAGAGGAACCTGCCCCAGCAGTTTATGAAGAAAGTGGTGAGGAGGGCAAAGAGATGGAATTGTCAATGCAGCTTTTACCATCGAAGGTTGAGTTTCTCGAGCCTTATCTGCTTGGAATCAGGCCGGAGCCACCTTATTGGCCTGAGAGAGATGAGGTCAGCAGGATCAGCATTGAGCATAAAGCAAACAGTCTAGACATCCCCCTTTCTCTGAGGATCATAAAGAAGAAGCAAAGATGGAAAGAGGGTTTTGTGGATGCAGGGGAGTATGCATATTGCTCTGTGAAAAATGCTTTTTCGTCACTGGTGTTCATCATCAGAGAGCTACAGAACCACACATGGCAGATAAGAGAGAATCTACAGCCTGAAGACTTGCGGGTGATTCTGACTAAGATGCAAGGAGACTTGAATTCCATGTTTGTGTGGCTATTCCAACAAGTGTTCTCGAAAACACCCACACTTATGGTCTATTTGATGCTTCTTTTGGCCAATTTCTCTGTACATTCCATGGCTCCTCAACAACCAAGTACCACTCAAAAGGCTATTGCAGCAACCATGTCTCTTACAGAGGAAGAGAGTGAAGAAACATCCGGGAGTGGTTCTTCTACTTCACTGCAACATACTAGTGGAGAGCTAGATTTATGGAAGTCGATGGTGGAGGAGGCCGCAAGAATGCAGGGAGGACATCATCAGAAGATAAATATGCAGTTTAGACCAGATAACCATGAGGAGCTTGTCAAAAGGAACATCGTTTACCAGATGTGTATAGCTGAGGAGCCGACTAATCCTCTTCTGGTTGTAAATTATGCCCGGTTTCTTTACCTTGTTGCCCATGACCATGACAGGTAAAATTCCTGGTCCTCTTTATGTGATTCGAGTTTGTATTCAAGCTCTTTTCGTTCTCATGAATTCCTTATGAATGGTAGGACTATAGCTTGAATGCTAGGGATAAGTATATCATTCCTGCATATGCAAAAGAAGTTGAATGTTTAGAAATTGTGGGAGGATACCATGGCCTAATTCACTGGCAATCTAGTTCTTTGCCTTCTAGTATAGCAGATTACTAAACTGTCAGAGCTCTTACCGGCTTCAGAAAATGAAAATAGCTTGCTGATATTGTAGCTTCTGGTTCTTTTGGGATTATGCAGGGCAGAGGAGTGGTTCAAACGTGCTATTCAGATCGAACCACCAGACGCAGAGGCATTAGGTCAATACGCTGACTTCTTGTGGAAGGTGAGGAATGACCATTGGGAGGCAGAAGAAAGGTACCTGCAAGCAGTTGCAGCTGACCCTGAAAACCCTCATTATGCATCCAAGTATGCCGATTTCCTATGGAGCACTGGTGCTAAAGATATCTGTTTCCCTCTCAGCTCTCCTCATGACAGCTATAACAAGGTTTCTTAATCTAGTCGAAATAGGATTGATCATAAGAGCAATATGTTTTCCCCCTGGAATTTTTGTTCATCTGATCCTTCTGGCATTCGTGTATCGGATCAGACCAATACCCCAAAATATGTCACCTTATTAGCTATCAATGCAGTAAACTAAATATGTAAGAAAGAAACTCCCAAAAGAATTTGTTGCACAAATGTAGATGCATAGATTTGTAATGCTTTTGGAGCTAATTGGGATATAAACCTGGCATGATATCAAAGGCTTCTGCCAAGAAATTCCTTCTTGTTCTATATAAATATATGGGTTAATGTAGATGGACACTGTGGTAATGCTGAGTTTCGAAGTATTGTTCTTGGCCTGTACGGTCCAGCCATTGTCAGCTCAAACCTCCTAAAAGTAGCATCACACTCCAAAGCTTAACATAGATGAGTTACCATACAATCTCAAAATAATGAGAACTTAAACTGAAATTATTGCTAAAATCTTTAGCTCTAATTTATCCTGATGGATAGCTCAATAAGGATGGTTTCCTGACTAAGTTATCTTTTTGACATCGAACGACATGGTTCAAGTCAAAGGACAAGATTAATGGGAGGAAATTTAATGCGATTTTTTTGACAAAAAACCTAACGTTTTGATCGAGTTGATAAAAAAGGGTAAGTATTAATGTCGATAAGTTCGACAAAATTCACTACATCTATTAAGTCAGATATTTTGAACATATAATATAAACGGTGTTTTTGTCTGATATCAATTTGATTTTCGATTGAAAACTTGTTTTTTGGTTTACGAGACTTTAAAATTATTTGTAATTATCTACCTATCCATATCCGAGATTTGCGCTAATTAATTTAATATAAACAAAATATTTGTACCTTGAGGGTAATGGCAAGACTCTAGGGTTCACATGTGCAAAATTATTAAGATTAGCAACTTCATCTTTCACCATTGACAAGGAAACCCTTTTCCCTCATCCCGTGACTGAGCAAATTTACTTTGTTGCTTGAAAGGGGCAATGTCCCTATAACCAGATGATTTTTGCTGGCTATCACACCCTATAGCCAGACGGAAAGAGATCAAATGCCCTGACATCACCTCTGATGAGATTTTTATTTTCTGTGTTATCTAGCGAAATACAAAGATAGAAATACACTGATACGAATGCGAAGAACATCTCATAAGATCTCCAGAACCGGAGACGAAAAAAGACTTCAAGTAGTAATCTCCAATGGCGACTGCCATAGTTGTTAAGAGTACAAGAAAATCAAGGCTACAAGAGCAACAGGACCAAAAAAGCTGTATCCCCAAAACATATAAGCTATTTTCAATATTATACAACTCGAGACCAAAAACAAAAAAAGAGAGTTGGAATATCTCAACTGCTTACTGAGCTAAAAGAGTGGAAATTTTGAAATCGAAATGTGGTCGAATCTCCAGCATCACCAAAGCCAGACATTCCGGCTATCGACAGCCTTCATAGAAGTAGATACTAAGGGCATTCGACCAAACTCGGCGACAAATTTGTTAACACATTGAGTTCTCCTATCACTATGACCTCCCAAGCTGCTAATTCCAGTTGAACCAATCTCAAATATTTTACCTACAATTGGTGCAGAAGAATTTATTTAACATTATTAGGATATTGAAGCCTAAAAGGAAATATAACATGCAAAGCTTGTTCACAATTTAGTAAGCAACAAGCGGTTTATCATTAAAATTTTGAATCATAGAATGAATTCAATTCAAACCAGTTTGAAGATTAAATTTCTCTCCCCAACGAATGAAGTACAAGTTAGTCAGAGACAACTAAGGATGCATAATAAGGTAGCCATATCATCGATTGACATCTAAAGTCTAACGGCTTTAACTTCAAGTATCTGGAAGAGAGCACCCAAGAAAAGCATCTTTTTGAGAGATCAAACAGAACGAACATCATCACTTGCATACAGTTTTAGCATCTCCCTCATAGGACTTCTGATGAGCAATCTAACAGGAATGAGCAATCATGGCATGTCTGTAGGTTCAAAAATATAGTCTAACAGACCGTAGTTCTTATTGGCAAACATCATGTTTGTAATGTTCTCCATTTTATCCATTCGCTATTTTGCTTCTTTAAGTAGAAGTAAACTATGACTTGTCTCATGTCAACTCTGTCACAGCTGGCTATCAGTTAATATCCAGTTTTTTAACAAGGATTGCTGCTTCCTTGATGCCTGATGATAAGTGTTAACTTTCTTTCCTATCCTTTTTTCAAAGATTTTCATATGCATGCCTCCAATCATTTTCACATACAGAACATGAATGACAAAAGAGAACGAAAAATATATAATATGTTGAAGACTCCTTTAGATTTACCTTTCACCCATATGGGAGGAGCACCTGTTGCATTTGCAACAAGAAATGACATTGCAATATCTTCACAATTCCTGGTGAATCCAGCACAGGAGTTAGTATATTAATAAAACATGTAACATGCATAAAATGATGAAAACATTTAAAAAGCCTGCAATGGTAGTAAATAAAGAGGGACCTGTTCCTGGTTATGTATTCTTTAATCGATGCGGGCATCTCATCAGTGTAAAGTTTGAGATACTTTTTGTGGAAGAAGGCAGCCTTTGAGAGGATCATACTATATGTACCAGTCCACCAAACAGACCACCATCCACCATATATGTAATTATCCTTGCCTTTCTGCATAGAGATGAACATATGAAGAAGGTCTTTTTTTACTAATTACCATGTTTTACCATCCAGGAGGCTTATGATTGTCAAATTCATGCCAAAAAAGAAAAAAGGTTTCATGCATAATCTATACTAGTTCCAGAATTCAATCCATCAGTTGATACCACAAGTTATAAATGGTCTTTTGTAAAGTCTATAATCCAAGTAAAAGTTTCAATGAATTCTAAGCTTCATTTATAATCTCATCCATAAGACATAACGATATCAAGATCCTGAAAAAGCTACAAGCTTCGCTTTTTTTGTAGTTATTATAGTTTTTCCTTCCATTTATGGCAATGTGTACTATCAACAAGGCTATCAACAATGGAATTCATATGACTTCATGCAGATCTAGAGACATGGAAATTAACTGAAATGGCAACTTCAAGACCCAACACATTGAGCCACTTCAGTCAATCAGAAGCATGAGGTTAGACTTTTAGTCAATGCTTAAATGTTAAGTTACAGGAAATTTATCTTCTAAGACAGAGAACAATGACAACAAATACGAAGCTTGACACCAGAAATAGGCATATTTCTAATTACATGTCTGAAGTCTGAAGTTTATGACCATGAAACTTAACAAAGGAAACTGATAACAAGAGTTTACAGCAAGGCTAACATCGCAATCAACAGAAAAAATTATTAAAACTAAGAATTTGCAGGACAGCTGCATACCTTTTCATCCACCCAATGCATACGGGGCACATATCCCACCATTGTATCTGGGGCACTTTGCCATACAGTGAAAGCAAATTCTACTGAAGAGCAAGGAAATATAACATCATCATCGATCGAAAAAACAGCATCCGTCTTCAAATCTCTAATTTCTTTAAATCTGTTGTTCAAGCTATCTTCCTTATTGATATCAAATACCAACTGAACTCGGTGACCATTTCCTGAGTTCAATTGTATAGCATGGTTAAGAAATCTTTTAAGAGAATCCGATGGAGGATCAGGCTCACTCCACACAAGATGAATAGACTCGAGCCTAGGACATGACGCATAGTGAGAAATGGACTTCTTCAAGAGATCATATCGTTTCCAAGTGTTCATTACAATCGCATATCTTCCCCTGTACAACAAAAATACACAATCCAGCAACGAACATCACCACTTTATCATCAAATTTCATTTGCATCAAACTGACTTAAGTAGATTTCAAATTTCTATTTGAATATCAATCATCTCTAGATATTTTTAGTAACATTTTTAAGCTCAAATTGATTTAATTTGAGATCCTAAATATTTTCTTTAAAAATTTTGAAGATGTTAACTTTCCTAAACATAAACCTTCTGGCAATATTCTAATTAATATCCAAACATAATGAACACTCAACAAAGTTTAAAGCTTTTGAATTTTTACTTGAATGCCAATCATTTCTCAATGTCTTAGTAGAATTTTTAGCTGAAAACTGGTTTAGTCTCAGATCCTAATTGTTCTTATGGTTTAAAAGTGTTAACTTCCATAAATAAAAATCTTTTAACGATGCTTTTATTAATTAACCAAACTATCTGCAAATCTAATCAGATTTTAATTACACTCCTAATTTAGATATTAAGTTTATTAAGTTTCAAAAGAATCAAGCTTTATTTAACCTTGGAAAGCACTCAACGAATTCTAATGGAAGATTCACTAATTTATCTAATCTACACTTAAAGGTGAAAGTTCAGAGGAGATTAGTTGCGAAACGTACCGTGAAGAAGAAGAGCTGTGGAGCGAATCAACGTCATCGGTCCATCTCATAAAGGAAGAACTGTCGCGATTACGGTTCGCGACCGCGAGTAGAGTTAACGCGACGCAACCGCAGAGAAGGATCCTGATCTTCACCGATCCGAGCGTCGAGATCCCAACTTGACGTAACTTGAAAACCGTTCGACGGTTAACCGGTAAGCTGCCTCTCATCACCCTCTCTCTCTCTCTGTCTCTCTGTCTCTCTCTCTCTCTCTTTTCCTTTTCTCTTATTAGAAGAAAGACAAAAAAATGGACTTACTCGGTCGGAACTCCAGACGTGTGACTCTGGAATGGAGCCCGAGTCACGAAACGGACCGTTTCATCCCGTTACTATATAATTGTTATATATATTTTTTCGGTTCCGGAGAGGTGATGTGAAGGTACGGTTCTCGCCGGGAGGACGACGGCAGGAGGAAATGATGGACCGTGGTGAAGTGCAGGGGGTTAAGGGAGTAGATGCCCCTAGATGGATTTAAGTGAACACGTGGAGGAAGACTATTGGCTGAAATCAGTGAAACTTACAAAGTTTTTATTCTTTTATTTATTTTGGTAAATTTTTTCTTCTTCTTTTTTTTTCACATTTTTTTTATTTTAATTTGGTTTCATAAGTAAGAATAGTAATGGATTATTATGTTCTTTTCTATTTCGAGAAAAATTAAAGTCAAATTCAATTTTTTAAATAAAAAATACATGCCATTGTTATTTAGTCAAATGATTTTATATACTTATTATTAAATAATAATATTCACACGATGCTAATTAAAAAAATTATAAATTATTATATAAAAAATCGAAATTGAAATAATGTAATTATAAACTTTTATAAAAATTGATTAGTTTATAACGAAGTGACGGTAAACGACAGTCATTTTTTAATTTTTAATTTTTTATTATTATACTATAAAATTTAAAATATATAATGTGATTATATTTTAACAATTTCTGGTGTCGGTCACGGTTAGCAGTGACTGTTGAGACAATTTATAAAAGTCATAAAAATTGACTTAATGGATTGGACCACTGAATGTAACGTAAAAGCATGCGCCAAGAAATTCTATACGTTTAAGAGAAGAAAAAATATTTTAAAATTGGTCAGGCAGAAGGTGGGACCAACTATGAACAGCTGGAGGAGAGTTGCTTGCTTGGCAGAATTAATAAATTGCTGCTGCAGAAGACAATTTTGTTGATTTTGCTCTTTTTGGATGTGAAATTTTGTTCTAATCTTGGGCTTGGCAGATGGTTAAATCTGCTACTTCCAGGCCTTGTTTTTTGACCCATTTTAAGAGATATTGGGGCTGAAAGACTATGCCCAAAATCAAAATTGGGCTTAAAAATAAAAATCTTTCTTCACTTAACAAATAAATCTTTTAGAGTAAAAATGTAGACTCGTAACAAATGATATCCTCATAGTAAAACATAACAGGATTGAGATAGGACCCAAATCAAGATGACTCCCTTTTCCTATTGTAGGTGAATGAGAAAATGGGTCTTGAACCTAACAAACATGTCTAATCCTCATCGTTTAACTCGAAATTCTCATCTACAAAATTTAATTAGAAGTCATGATAGTTTTGATCTTCAAGTGGTAGTACAATGCAATTACCAATTAAATTGTTTAAACAAATTCAATGAACTTGTAATTTTCTGGTAATAATACTTCATTTGTTTAACATAGTTGGGCTCATAATTATTAGATGTGTCAATATGGATTGTCCCAGCCCAAGCCCTTGTGGGTTAAGAAAATATGAAATAGGTCGGGTCAGCTCATTTTTTATATAGGCCATCAAAACCTCAGTCTAACCCACCTCTTGCTAGCCCATGGACCTGGTTGGGTTAGTCCATTTTTTTTCAAAAAAAATTATTTTTATAATTCTACCTAACAAATTTTCTATCAATAAAATTGTTCTATGATTTTATTCATAAATTGAATAATAAAAACATGTTACAAAACCAAATATAAATAAACAAATAAATTACATAAATAAAGTTTAAATCTTTAACACAAACTATTATCCCATAAACATAAGTATATAATCAAGTAATAAAAACTTCAAGACTCATTTATATCCTCATCAATTCTCATCCTTAAGCAAAATATTTAAATCTTATTTAGACAGCAATGATATCTTAAGGTCTGAATCATTATCAATTTATCATCTAATATTTATTATCATAAAAGAAAAAGAGATAATAAGTTTTAATCTAAATTAAAATTATTAAATTGACAAGTAAAGATTAAAGACTTTGAAATATATAAAATAAGTAATATCATTGTAACTAAATTATTAATTTTATATAGTTAAATATATAAAATTATTAAATTTTTATTGGCTCATAGAACTAGCCCACCCCAGCTCACTGATCTGATGGATTGGCTCATTTAGACCCGATTTTAATATGAGTTTAAATTTTCAAACCCAACCCACCTCGTATTCAATAAAAAATGAACCGATTTAATGGGTCAGGTTCATTTTGATAGGTCTAATAATTGTTCTCACAAGACTTCAATGAAAAGGAAATATAGAAGACTTTGTACACCTTTTGATTACTAAATTTTGTGCTGGGATTAGGTCATCAGCAGCAATTTTGTGAGGCTACATATGATATGGGCAGACCAACAAATAAGCTGTGGCCTTAAATCAACAGGCGGTTTGGGGAGGTTTGAATAATCTTATTCTTATGCATATTTTAAACAAAATGTGAAAGTGACCATTATATACTTAGTTGTTAAATTTATGTATTGGGTATGAAATCATTACCCTTCTGGACACCTAAGCCACCCCCAATATCTTTTTATATTTGGTTTATGTGTGGTTCATCTCTCTTACTATATGATTGTTTCTTTTCTTTTCTTTATTTTATTTTTGAATTTTTTGAAATAGTAGCACTTTTAATAGATTAATATAAATTACATTTGTTTTCAATTAAATACAAGTCTATAGCTGGTTGTCTAATGTATATATACATGTAACGATCATTAAATCAAATGATTGAACGTGAAAAGAAAGAATTTAGAAATTATGGTATTTGAGTATCCAATTTAACTAGTAAGGTAGATGAAGGAGATCTTTACATCTATTAATCATTGAGTCAAATTTTTAAATATGAAACAAATTTTAAAGATTACGGTATTTGAATGCCCAAGATAAATAAAGGGTTTTATTCTATAAGAATGGATGGAGCTATTTTGGAGAGGATTTGGATGCTTGGTTTGGGACAATCAGAAGAAGTTAAACTAAATGTAAGACACCATGGAGCTTCAACTTGAAGATTGACCACAACTTTTCTTCTTGTTGAAATCTCTCATAATGTTCCAGGATCGTGCAATGCAAGGTGTCCCCCCCCCCCTCCATGATTGTGCTGGAAATCAACCTTGGTGCTATTTTCTTTATGATGACAGCCCCAAAATGCTTGATCAAAACCTCCAAAAACATGCCCAAAGGCCCCACTTGCTACAAATTTTGAGCCTGGAATCACTCACCCTAAAGCCTGGCTGAGGGATATGGGGCCATTTGCATGTTTGCCAGACAAAAAATTATTTCCTAAATATATACATGATATGATGTCTTTAACCTAAAGCTTTTGCCAGCACAAAATTAATGATAAAGCTGGAAAGATCCTGAATTGATTACAATGTTGTTACATTATAATTATTTTTTGTTATCCATACATCATAGGGGAGAATTAAATATAAAAGAGATTAGCCGACTGGTTTTTAATATAATCAAAATTCCTTGAGTCCATTATCTTCCAAAAATAACTTGCCTGGATGACAGTTTCTTTTCTGCATTTTCTTTGCACTTTTAGGGGATAATCATTGGTTCACATAAACCCAAGATTAGATTAAAGAAATGATCAATAATCTTGGAAGAAATACTAGAATAAAGAAAAGGGTTATGAACTAACCACTTGCTTTCTCTATTCCTTCAAGCAAGGACAGAAAAGAAAAAACCTGCTGAGTACATGATGAAAATGAGAAGCTCTCCAAGCCTCTAACTCAGATGAGTTTAACTTAGTGGAAATGGAAGACTATCGCGCATATATATATAACACAATGAAAATGGCATAATTCAAAGCCCTAGAGCCTCTTGAAAGGCTTAGATGCTTGCCTATCAGTATCAAAACAACAAATCTTAATCAGTTAATCCCCATTTACTAATCAACTAGTTCAGGAGAAACTTAATAAGTTCAAAAGTTTAAAATGAAATATTCAATAAGATCTTTTTTTATTGAAATTAAAAAAATTATTAAATTTTTATTCTTCTAATTTTTTGATATGTAAAATTTTTATATTTTTTAAGTGGCTAATACAAAATCAACAATCAAAATTTTTAATTNAAAATTTTTATATTTTTTAAGTGGCTAATACAAAATCAACAATCAAAATTTTTAATTCAAATAAATCAACTATTATATAAAATAAAGATAATATAACAATATAATATAAATTTTAAATTAAAGTAAAAAAATCTATAAATATTAGAATAATATTACTTAATTGTTGAATGCTTATCGCAAACCACAAATGAGGCTTACGGCTTTATGAAGATAATAACATAACAGACTTTTTATGTATTCTTTGGAGGAAAATTGAAGTTAAAAAAAAAAAAAGAGCAAATGAGAAAAGAAAAATTCAAAAGCAAATGTTATACATTGAAAAGGAAATAATTAGTTTTATATATAAAAAAATAGTTGTTAAAAATCATTAAGTATGTTTATTGAAAATAAAAGAAATAAGTGAGAAAAATTTAATTGTTAGAGATGATTAAATACATATCGTTAGTTGATTAGAAATAATATAGTATTTTAAAAAATTAAAAAATAATTGAAAATTAAAATTTATTAAATACATAATTAAGAAAATAAAAAATAAATAATTTATTAATTATTAATTATTTTTATATTTTTTAACTTTTATATATTTTTAATATAATAAATTATATTACAAAATTATAAAACTTTCTCAAATTAAAAGCCTAAACCCAATGCTTGGGTGGCTTCATGAACCAGCTGCAGAAACTACTAGCACCCACCTGGAAAAAGAGAAAGAGAAATGACATTTTACTGCTAATCCTACTTAGGCCAGCTTAATTATCCTCTAATGATGTATGACTTTGGTGGAATAAACTCTATTCCAACGGTGCTGTGGATAGGTCTTAACATTGTGTAAAAAGCTTACGTGTTACTCCTTCACACCGCCCCATGTGGCGGAAATTTTGTAGCCATGCTTTCCAAGTACAAGACCGCGAGCTAAACGTGGTCTTTTAAGTTTTTTCAACACAGCTGAAAATTTGGTCCTTGGTTCACTGGAACTTGCTCGAAACAATAATGGCTACTACTTCAGGTCTTTGGGAGTTTGGATCCTATCCTTGTCAAGTTGTGCATTAATTGTCCTTAGAAAAGGACGTTTCTTCTTTTACCTGCATGCCCTGGTAACTGGTAAGTCTGTAGTCGAGAAGAAAAAGAACTACGATGCTGTTAAATTGACAGCAATTGAACTTATGTCGACGATTTTTAACAGCTCAACTAGCTTTAACCATCGGAAACTACACGGAACACTTGATAAATAATAATAATCAATCATTCCCTTGGCTTGACAAATAGTGGCAATGGGGCGGTGGGTGATGATCGTCAGCTCATATATTTATGTGGCCAAAATTGAGCCAACTAAGGTTGTCTGCAGCCCACCTCGTTGTCGTTTGTAGCAAAAACATTCCAATGAGTGTTCATGTGATTTTCCATTAAACATGCCAGAAAACGATTGGTCGGTCAGAAATAAGCATATCAATAAATAAATAAAATTTGATTATAATGATAGCTTAACCATTTCTCATCCAACTTGGCCTATAAAAGACACCCCACCAAGCTCGTACACCCCACTAACACAGAAAAACAGGCAGTCTTCTTTCTTGGCTTCAAGTTTTGGTTGCTAGAAGTCGGATAGTACAGAGCAAAGAAGAAGGAAAATGGAGGGCAAAGAAGAGGATGTTAGATTGGGAGCCAACAAGTTCTCAGAGAGGCAGCCGATTGGGACTGCAGCTCAGAGCCAAGATGAGGAGAAGGACTACACTGAACCACCACCGGCTCCACTTTTTGAGCCCGGAGAGTTGACCTCTTGGTCTTTTTACAGGGCTGGGATTGCAGAGTTCGTGGCTACTTTTCTCTTCTTGTATATCACCATTTTGACTGTCATGGGAGTTGTTAAGGAAACAACTAAGTGCCCAACTGTTGGGATTCAAGGGATAGCTTGGGCCTTTGGTGGCATGATCTTTGCTCTTGTTTACTGTACTGCTGGAATTTCAGGTATCTTTGATAACTCTCTTTCTCTCTCTCTCTCTCTCCTCTTGTTTTTCCTTTTGGGTTCTTTCTAAAACTGATAAAAAAATAAAAACTTTTCCTGAATACTGCAATCATTGGTGAATTTTGGTGATGGTGGTGGATAGGTGGTCACATCAACCCGGCGGTGACATTCGGACTGTTCTTGGCGAGGAAACTGTCCTTGACAAGGGCAATTTTCTACATGGTGATGCAGTGCTTGGGAGCCATCTGCGGTGCTGGTGTGGTGAAGGGATTCATGGGGAAGCGAAGGTACGGTGCTTTGAATGGTGGAGCCAACTTCGTCGCACATGGCTACACCAAGGGAGATGGCCTCGGCGCTGAGATTATCGGTACCTTTGTCCTTGTTTACACCGTCTTCTCAGCCACTGATGCCAAGCGCAGTGCCAGAGACTCTCACGTCCCCGTAAGTATTCTCCCTCTCGCTTCCCAACAATCATGTTCTTACAAATACATACATGTTCACATGCATACTTGCGCGTCAATCATCAAATTGATCATTAAATTTTGAATAAATTAGATTGACTATGTGTTAGAATCGGAAGATTAAGTTTTGGATATGGTTATTAAACGGGATGAACTGTGTTTTGCTAGATCTTGGCACCCTTGCCAATTGGGTTCGCAGTATTCTTGGTGCACTTGGCCACCATCCCAATCACAGGAACTGGCATCAACCCAGCTCGCAGTCTTGGTGCAGCCATAATTTTCAACAAGGAAAGGGGCTGGAATGACCATGTAAGCCTCTTTAAGTTTCCTCACTTTTCACTATTTTTTTTCCTACCCTTGCTCACTATGGCTTGATGCTTATCTACTTTTGCTTTGGTCTGTGGTATGCAGTGGATTTTCTGGGTGGGTCCATTCATTGGGGCAACACTGGCAGCTCTCTACCACCAAGTTGTGATCAGAGCCATGCCTTTCAAATCAAAGTGATCAAACCAACGGTCATGATTGTGATTATCATATTTGTGGCCCTTCCTGTTATAATCTCAAGATAAAAAAACAAAAAAAAAGGACAAATCCCACCCACCTTTTCAGTTGTTTTCATCTTTCTTTTGTTTGCATGCCTGTGTATCTGTATGTAAGAAAATGTAATATGCTTCAGGGGGAACCTTCTTTCCTTTTACCCTTTTCTTCTTTTTTTTTGGTTTAAGGAAGGGTGGTTGCTGCTGATGGCTGATGGTCCCATCTCAGAGTAAGTGGGCATTTGTATTTGTATGTCTGTGATTTGTGAAATGTCATTTTCATAATAGCACCGACGAATACCTACCCCATGGCTTCCGTGTGGTAAATTATGACATTGGCCTGGGGCTGATTTGTCTCTTTCTGATATTGAATAACTTCGGTGGTGATGAGGTTTGATACTGATATCATAACCATCAAGATAAGGAAGCAGGTTCTAGCAGAACATATAAAACTAAAAACAGTCACTAATTCCTACGGTGTTTGTCATCAATTGTCATATATTAATGAATCTTATCACTTCACAAGTGAATACAATATTTTGGATAAGATGGTCTGAGGTATTGCAGTTAAAATTATTGTAGCAGGAATGATATGCCTGCACAGCCCTTTTGGTTATGGTAGATTTCTGCAGTGATGGTCACAAAACTAGATACACTTAGCAGAGAGAGCTTCATATCTTAAACCCTTTTTTTTTTTCTTCTCTTTTCAGTTTTTGCATATGCTTCTACTGAATCTTTTTGCCTGCCTGTTGCAACGAGCAACGCATATGCCAGAGTTTGGTTTTAGGTACTGCTAGGCACAAAACTGGGTGCTGCCTAAGCAGATTGTCCCAAGTCTCAACAGTTGCCACTTGGCTAGGAGCTATTGTTTTCTATGGTTTGTCTTGATAGTCTAATTTACAACTCATTTTGAATAATAATAACCACTCAAAAATAACTTAAAAGAGAAGTATACCAGTGCCTATGTCATAGCTGTGCCTATCATAGCTGTGCCTAATCAAAAGATGTAGATTAGGTTGGCTGACATATACTGCAATATTAAAGGTCATCAGTTTGAACTTTTTGCCAATTAATCTTTTCTTTATTTTTTAATCCCATTGCCTTAGGTCAGAACTCTTTCTTTTTCAGCGCAACAACAATTCTGACACCCTTGGTTGATTGTTTACCCTGCTTGAAATCCTCAACTAGAGCTTGTCACACAGCTTGTCAGTTGCATCTTCTCCAAACTGCTAAGAAACCATGGAGTCTGTCAAGTCTCTGATGCTTTGAGCTTGTGACTCTGGGCCAGGCCACACATTTTGATCTCCAATCTCTGTTGCAGTTGTGTCTATAAATTCAGTTGTCAAAGACCCCTCTTATCCACCAAAGATTGAAAAATTCTAATTCCTATTCATCAATGAGTCCCTGTGGACCAACAATGAATACAGTCTTAATTAAGTAAAGAATCAAAAGTTGACTAATTTAACTCATAAACTTTTCCTTTTCATTTAATGAAGATGTGGGGTTCTTTTAATAGGAGGCAGTAAGTTGGGTATCTCTAGTTAGGAACTTAACCATTAAATGAAGAAATAGGTGATGGGGTTTCACCTGTGTGAAAACCATGTAGGATAAGGCCTCTGCTAGAAATTCTCATGTGTAGAACCATGCGGGGATCTGCACATTACCGTCCTTGAATTATCAAGACAGTACCGCAGGCAGGTAGCAGCTCCGGCTTCTTTTCTCCTTTGCTCATGAAGAGCATTTCCTTCTCCTCCATTGACATTTTTCTTTACTGGAATCTGAATAATGATTTATATTCCAGGAATTGTTCAAATGTTGAAATAGTTGAAGGATTTCATTATTATAAATTCCTTTACAAAACTACCAGCCTTGCGGTAGTGAGCAAGTAACACAAAACAGGGGACAAGAAACCCCTATAAAAGCTGTTACCTGTGAAAGAAAAAAGAACCCAGAGCAATAAATCCCAGGTTGCTAATGGGATCAACCTCCTAAAACATTACAAAGACTCCCATTGGAAACAAAGGGGACAAGGAGTCAAATAGACTCATCCCAGCACAACCAAGTTACAATATTCTGTACAAAAACAAAATGACCAGCGGCAGCCTTAACACTCAAAATCACGCAGTTACCAGGCTTCAAGTGCAACAAAAAAATCCCAGAAAAAACAAAGCAAGAACACACCAAAGACTTAAGTCAAGACCAATTCTAGGTGTCGAGCCATTCCCATACCAAGAATCGAGAAGCTACAACAGCAGCAGACCAACCACTCAAACTGCAACAACAAAAAGATGACCTCCAAGCTCACACACAAGTACCAGAAACTGCCTGCACCACAACCACATTGAAGAACAAGCAACAATGTACCAACTCCACGAACAAGCAAAAGAAAGCTTGGAACAACCCAGCAACAGCAATAATATAGACGTACGAAGCTTTAAACAGCACTAAGAACCTTAGACATTGCCGCATTGCCATAGAGAATTAGACTTGAACATTGACAGAACAGGAGGAAAGGGCAAGACCAGAAAGGGCTTGGAACACACAACCAAACATAAAAATCAGACTCCAAGAACACCCAGCAGCAATAATAGCAACAAAATCAGCAGCAAAAACACTGTCGGAACACATGAAACATTCATCAAGCACCTTGAAAACCAACATAGTGATCATGGAAACAGGCACCATCCATCCATTCTGAAAATCAGAAACCAAACCTCCATAATGGCACTCTTTCTTCCAGTCAAAGAAATGGCCATTCTTTCTACTTGAAAGCAGCCACATATCAGCATACATAGAGAGTCTAAGGCTCTTTAAACCAGGAACTTATGTCATGACCAATCTTGGTTGACTGGCACCCGAGTATTTGACTCATTGGTTGATGCATTATCCCCCTGTCTAAAGAGCAGGTTCGAATCCCCCCTCCCCCAATTATATATAAAAAAAAAAATCTTGGTTGACCGAAGATAGATACACAAATCAAATGCAATTGAGTATCATAAGGGCACTTCCAATTTGTTTCGGGCACCTGCAACATAAAGAAACTGGTAGTAGGCCATATCAAAGTGGTCCAAAGGCTCTTTTCTCCAAACTCAACCTCATGGCTCAAAAGTGAAGGGTTCCTCTGTCTGCACTAGTCTTGATCTTCTTTTCATGGAGTGTAGTTCCATGTATACAAGAGTATATATAAGCGAACAAATCAACTTGCTAATAATGAATCTTTTTATTGAAATTAGTTATAAAATCTTAAGTTCTTTACCATAATCTAGCATAGTTCCTAAAGGGGTCTAAGATAATGTCATTCTAGCATTTTTTTTCTTCATTGCTACTAGAAAATGAACGGATTATTACATCTGTAATCAAAATGGTTAGGCATTGCATTACCCTTTTCTGATATAATGGAAAATCCGAAATCATATCGGGAAAGGAAGGTAATGCACCTTCATAAGGATTTCCAGTAGTAACACCACTGCAAAGACAATTTAATAATCATAACTGTGACTGATATAAAATATAAACTAGCTAAGCAGACATTTCTTCTCGATTCCTTAGCAAATTAATTAATAATAATACTCTTTACATATGTTCATCACCTTGATTCTTTTGCTACATTGTTTTCTTCAATGTTTCCTGAATGATGATACATTTAGCTGAGGTGGGATTCTTTCTTTTTCAATTCAAGAACAATACTAACTCCCCTGGTTGATTGTTTTTCCTGCTTGCAATCCTCAACTAGAATATCTTTTACCTTATCATATAGCTTGTCCATTACCTCTTCTCCAAACTGGTGAGAAATCATGGGCTCTGTGAAGGATCTCAAGTTTTTAGCTCTATTTTCCGGTTCCGTCCATATACCTTCAAGTTCAACTTCAATTGTGTCTACAAACTCAGTTAAGAAAGAACCCTCCTTGTTCACTAAATCCCGAACTTCTTCCTGGGAGGGAATATAGTATGGTACATTGAAGGAGTTTAGTTTCTCTTCATCAATCAGTCCCTGATGACCAAGAAAGAAAACAAAACTTAAGTAAATGGCCAGAAGGTGCTGACTGGTTTTATCAACCTGGTAAGGAGCTGATGATTGAAGAACAGGAGAGAGAAGTGCCAGATACTGGGTTGAAGAACAGCTTAAGAGTTCAGGAAAGAAGAGAGCACGTGTAAATAGTAGCTAGTTAGTTAAGTTGGCTTTTTTACTTCTAGTTGGTTAGCTGATATAACAGAGTACAAATACTCTCGTGTACAGTCTTTTTTTATCTTAATGAAAAGCTTGAAGCTTCCACAAAACTCCTCTAATTCATCTTCATTTTCAGTCTTAACAGGTTTTGCACTTGAGTACTCAGGAGTAAGTGTTGTACATTTGCTAATGGTTAATATAAACATGGAAAACAAAAGGGAAAAAGTGGAAAATTTTGGCACTTCTTTCATCACCTGTGAAACCTGGTAGGAGATGGCATCAGCTAGAACTTCCCATGTGTAGCAGCTCTCTCTGGTTGTGGGATCTGCGGATTTCCTTCCATGAATTATCAAGACCATGCGGCCATCAGGTACCAGCTCGGGAGATCGACATCTCAAGAATGAAAGGAAGTCTTCCTGAAACTGAGAAAGGTATGCCTTCCACACTGCAGGAGGACTGGTTTTCGATATGTAGATCTTCCCTTTGTTTGGTGGTGATAACCCTCCTTCACTTGTCATTTTGGGTACCTTTTGAAGTAAATCAATGCAAGTTTGATGAACTATGCCATTGAAGACATGTAGTAATTGAATCCCCGAAGTTTTGGTATTGAAAAAATGTTTGTTGAATCAAAATTGCATACATAAAAGTACAAGAATTAAAATTATTCACCTTAGAGAGCCATTGTACACCATAAGAGGAATGGATGAGATGCATGGAGTTCTGAGGGAAAAGCCGGCCGTGAAAGGAACCAGGGGCACCCATAGCAAAGCATGAAACATTCTTATATTTATCTTGAATGACAGATAACCCTTTGAACAGTGTGTTGAAATCATTCCCTACTAAATCATTCAAGTAGAACTGGATTTCTGGCATCTGCCAGTTCAATTCACTGCATTTGTCCCTTGTGCTCTCTATCACTGTTGACATCACAGTGAAAGTGTTTGGACCTGAAGAACACCCCAAGTCAGCCACGTTTAGGACTTGGTATGAGCAAGAATTCCTCCCTGTGAAGAGAGATTGAGCTGCCCTGTAAACTACTGGCTGGGTTACAGCTGCCACTTTTTGCTGCATTCAGAGACAATTGAACCTGGTTAAAATCAAGCAAAAACAATAATAGAAGAGAGCGTAGAGATCAGATCAAGAACCGTGTATCCTGAAGTCTTAACATAGCTATTTTCTCCATCTCCTTTGTTCATGAAGAGCATTTCCTTCACCTCCATTGATAATTTTCTTTTCTCTGTTCTGAAGCATGTAACTTGCTTTGTGTGGATAAATTCTACCCATATCTAGGGTTATATTAAAGATAATTGCTTGGATTAGTGGGTTCCACTTCCCAAGATAAGAAACATGTGCTTAGTTATTTTGCATAAAAGTTTTTGGTTTTTCTTTTAAAAGTCAAGAAGGCCATGAAAGGCTAACCTAAAGCATCTAGTTATAGGTGGTTTGCCCAATTAGGCATCAAATGCCACAAAATTAAGGAACCAATAAACGGAACTCGGCTTGAGCCCAATTCATTTTTGTGCAGGCCAATTTACGGCAAGCATATGCCACAAAATTATATAGTTTTAGGTTCTGTTATATCACAACACAAATCTCTACCAAACCCAATTTTCCCAACAAGTGATTTCAATTTATTTCTAAAAAATAGATAATTAATATATATATATATATATATATATATATACATAAATAAAATGCCACTTGGCATCTTAGTATAAAGAAAACAAAGTTTCAAAATAGTTTCATGTCATAGCTCTGCCTAACCCAAAGACTTAGACAAGGTCAGCTGACATTTCTCTTTATTCCTCATATCAAATTCATACG
>NC_030859.1:1228435-1336592 GCF_000208745.1 Theobroma cacao
AAAGAATAGAGAGAGAGAGAGAGAGGGTATAAGATCATATCGAGACTGTCATTACTGCAGCCTTTACGTATCTATTTTCACCTTCTCCTTTGTTCACACAGAGTATTTCCTTCACGGCCTCCATTGTTTTTCTCTGTACTGATCGTGTGATATCCTGACACTGGCACGCTTTTCAATGTTGCCTTCCTTCTCGAGACATCTTTCAATCCTCCCAGCTCATCATGCAAAACAATTCCACCACGTGGACTTAACATCATCTTTGCTTTTTTGGGAGAGCTTGTCCCTTCTTTTTCTTTGGGAAACACGTTTCTGATGAGCTGGGATGTGACACCGATATGGGGAAAAAATTAAAAAATGATGTTCACACCCTTCTCAAGTTGCTCCACATCCTTCTGATTCGTTCACATGCAAGTTAAAAACAAAACGTTTGAGTCGGTTTCTATGAGATTTGGTAGCCCCCTTTAGCCATATCTGATGAAGCTAGTCTAGAAGGATCCATGTGATGTGACCTACCAAATTAACAAAAACTTATACATGCGGCAGAAGATATTTGTTCCAGGTTTAGTGCGGTCCACCATTCAATTGATGGTTTCTATTTTTTTCTCTGCAGATCTAAATTGATTGTGAAATACCCTGCAAGCTTTTAGGAAATTTGAATTTGTTAATATTTTATATATTCATATTTCAAAGATATATTTTTTAAAAATTTTAAACTAGTTTTAAATCAATATATATTAAAAGATAGATAAAAAGACAAAGAATTTTAAACGAGTTCCAGCTCTATTTATTCTCTGCTAACAAGATGCGAATTTCATCATGGAACTTGCGTGGTGCAAGTTGTTCATTAAAAACTCAAAAAGTTTGTCAGTATGTCTGACCCAATAAGGTTAGTATGCTACACTTGCAAGAACGGCAAGTTGTGGAGGAGTTCTTAGGAATTTCGCAGGGCATGTTGTTGGTATTTTCTTTGGTTCTATTAGCTGCCAGAATTCTTTTATTCCATACAATTATCTCAGCCAAAGAAGTCATGCATAGTGCCAAACTTGATCTAGTTGAGTAGGTTGAGTGAAAGGCTTTTCTTGTTTATGTTCTGGCGTTGTGTTTTTCAGCAATCATGTACAAGTCATGGGTTGAGATAAGAAAATAAGGAGACTTGGGATCTTTTACAGGTGACAAGGTTGACATAGTAACTGTTGATTCCGCCATTGATTCAACAAATTTCACACAATACAGAGTAACTTTCTACTATATTTAAAAACAACTAGAAACAAAATTCGCAACAAATTCAAGATCAGATGAAAAATTCAGAACCCTAACCTATAGTTACTCTGATACCATGATTGAAGATGCTCTAAAGTTTAATGAATCGAAAGGAAAGCCAGAGAAAAAAAACTGCGTATATTTCTTATCAATGCTCAGTTATTACAACAGTTTTTATACAAGCAATTGACCAATAAGAAACCAGCTAGAAAACTAACTAATTTACTAACAATATTAACCTAGGTAAAATAACCACGATAAACTACAAAGCAGTAAAAGTAAAATTGTACAATTAATATAAATAAAACATGTCATTCTTCTTTCCTTAGTCTTTAGTCTTCTTCAATCTTAAGCTACAATCTTCATCAACAACAATAGCTTCAACTTATCTTCTGCTACTTTATGGCTTAATATATTGTTGTTTAGGGATGTCAACGAGTAAAGTACCCGCTAATTTTGAGGTGCCCGACCCCGAATCTTATAAAAAATAAACTACTCGAATATTTTTTAAAATTATTACCCTAACCCTAACACATCCCCACTACTCAATAATTACCTTAACTCGTTTAAAAACCCGATTATGTAAAAAAATAATTAAAATACTATTCATGGGTACCTAATTACCCGAATCCAAATCGATATCTATATATAATAATATTTTTCTTACATATTCTATATAATTTACAAAAAATTCAATTAATTAAAACACACAAATGATAAAATTTAAGTTTAAATAATCTAAAAAAAATTTCAAATATAATTAATAAATTTATTAGTTATAATTTTGGTAATGTTAACACAAAATAGAAAGCAAATATATTTATATTTAAAGTGTATATATACTAAAAGTATTTTAACAAATATATATAATGGTAATTATATTTCTTATAAATGAACCCAATGTATATAAAGTATATATATTAAAAGACATTACAATTAATAATCATAGTTTCATTAATTAATTTAATTAACTATATAAGTTGATCCTTAATTACAAGAAATTAAAAAAAATAATTAAGTTTTCAAACTATTCTAATTTCACAACTTCTCTTGAGATTTATATGTTATAAGTTTATACAAACGAAGGTATATATAATGTAATTAATAATTTTATGAGTTATAATTTTTGTAATGTTAACACAAAGTAGAAAGTAAATATGTTTATATTTAAAGTACAAATATACATATACACACACACACACACACATCATATATATATATATATATAATTTATATATNAATGTTAACACAAAGTAGAAAGTAAATATGTTTATATTTAAAGTACAAATATACATATACACACACACACACACACACTCATATATATATATATATATAATTATATTCTTTATAAATGAACTTAACATATATAAAATATATATATTAAAGGACATTACAAGTTAATTAATAATTAAAGTTCATGAATTAATTTAATTAACTACACGAGTTTGTTCTTAATTACATGAAATTAAAAAAATAACTAGATTTCAAAAGTATTATAATCTCACAACTTCTCTTTAAGTTTATATATTATAAGTTTATATAAATAAAATTATATATATTGTAATTAATAATTTGGCAATGTTAACACAAAATAAAAAGTAAATATATTTATATTTAAAGTATATATATACTAAAAATATTTTAGTATATATATAATAGTAATTATATTTCTTATAAATTAACACAATATATAAACTATATATATTAAAAAACATTACAATTTAATTAATTTTTTTTGAAAGGCCATTACAAGTTAATTAATAATAATAGTTTCACAAATTAATTTAATTAACTATATGAATTTGTCCTTAATTTCATGAAATTAAAAAAAATAGTTAGGTTCCAAAACTATTCTAATCTCAAAAGCTCTATTTAAGTATATATGTTATAAGTTTATATAAATAATGGTATATATATTATAATTAATAATTTTATAAGTCGTAATTTTTATAATGTTAAAACACAATATAGAAAGTAAATATATTTATGCTAAAAGTATATATATATATATATAATAGTAATTATATTCTTTTATAATATGATATGATATTCATATTATTTAAACATGATTAACAATCTAATAATTTTTTAATTTAAGTATATTAATGTCACCATTTTAATAATTACAATAATTATACTTTTCATATATTTGTTAGTTTTTAACAAAAAAAATTACTTGTAAAGTTGGTAAAAATTGTATATTTTTAATTAATTATTAAAATAATAATAAAATATTTATAAATGGTAATCGTATTCAGGCAACGGGTATCCAATGGGTGATACCCAAATCCTACCCGAACTTGATACGGATAGTGAAATCACTACCCAAACCCGATTATAGGATATCCTAATCATATATAACCGGATCCGATATCTACGAGTACCCTGTAATAAGATATCCATTACCATCTCTATTGTTCTGCAAACCCTCTTGCTATAAAAGGTGAATCACATGAAAGTGATAGTAAACGAACTTGCTATATTTGGGCCAAATTAATGCAACCTTTTTGTTGCATACATCATTTTTTAAGCATGGAATACTTCAAATCAGAGTACCCCTTATGACTTTAATTCCATTGACAAATATAGCTATTCATTAAGAACACTTTCTCTTCTTCTTTCTTCTTTTTTTTTATATGGAAATCAAGATTTCTTCCCATTGATATATCTTTTTCTCTCAAAAGAGATGGAAAAGAGGTGAAATTACATTTTACAAACGTTTGAGTTGGCATTCATTATTATTTGATTTTGAAACCTTTTTATAGAATGGGTTTTGTTATCACATGGCACTTTTCAAAGATAATGATATTATTATTTTATAATAATAATTATATATTAAATACATTGATTCACGATAATGTATTCTGATCGATACGTTAACAAAAAATATTACGTGATATGAAAATTTCTAAAATACTTATGAGTAAAAACTTTTATATATATACACACACACACACGTGTGAGTTGAGATTTTGCAATAGGTACATTTATAATTTACCTTTTCACATTTACAAATCTCTATGGCTTGAAAGTATTGAAATTCATTAATTATCAATATTGAAAGGTAAAAAGTACAAAAATAATTTTTTTGAAAAGAAAAAATATAAAAATATGAATGTTAATAATAATAATAATAATTAGTTATCGACCCGTGCTACGCTGCGGGAGTTATTAATTGATATATAATTTGAGAAGATTATTTTATTTGTAGATTATTTTGAATAGTTAATAATAATATATTTTATTATGAAAAACATAAAATGGTCTTTGCAGATAAAACCATTTGATTAGGAAGTAACATGAAACTTTTTACATGACATAATGAAAAAGGCACCCAGAGTCTCAGCTTTAGCATTTCTTGTAAAATGACATGATGTATTTTGGTCTGGTGGTGCTTCTTAAAATGAAGAAATAATGCCCTAGATACAGCTTTTGAGTCATATGAAGCAGCCAAATTACTCACAGCTGGATCGTCTAGTCTGATCATTCAATGTTATATTCCTCTCTTCATATGATGGGAAAGAAAGAGTGCGGCTCTTCTCTTCAATGGACCAATCATCATCTTTGCATAGATAAAAAAGGAAAGAAGTCAAAATCAAAATATAGAGAACAATCTCAGCACCTCAATCACCATAATTTCTTCATAAAGTTAAATTCGTTTTGAATGTATTTATTGTATCAGATAGGATCATTTATCAAATAATTTAATTACTAAATTCTTTTACTTGAAATCCTAAATGTCAATATTATACGTAAGTCATGAGTATCCCATCACCATACTTAACCACTGATATTTAATCTAAGCTATACAATTGTAATGATGTTGTTTCATGTTAAAGTTGAAAAATGAACTTATTGATTAATATATCAAAGAACTGCTAAACACACAAGAAACTGTAGACACCAGTTGTAAGACATGTAGGTTTTAGCGTAAAAAAAACTAAGACTAATTTTTCTATTGATGGACAAACAAAACTAAGACTTGGAAGAAACTACAATGAAAAATAACTTGGAAAATGACTCATCCTCAACCTTGTTGCTTCCTATGGTGTCATATACCTTCATAATCAAAATGGTATATCATATGCTTTAGTCACCATCTTGCATGTACTGTTAAAAACAATTTCAACTTAACTTTATGCATTGGTGGAAGTGATAGAGCCTTGAATCACAAATATAAACCTAAGAATACGGTGTGTTCCAATATATCAAAATATATTGCCTTGTCCTATAAATAATCCATGGTAGTTGATGTAGTTGGAATGTCCTTTTTAATGAAAGTCAACTATTAGATTTTCTATTTTGGAACAGAATGGATGTTCGGGGTAGCATTCGTACTCCCAATGTAGTCTAACATTCAACAACCATATACTCATCAATATTCATACCTCAATTCTCTATTTCGTAACTAATTCTAGCTTTCAACTTATTTCCAACCTTATCAAAATAGCTCAATCTATGGCAAATCAACATATAATGCTCAAATCCTTTAAATTCTTTAACATTAAGCGAAATCTTTACCTTAGATGTTAGTTTGGCGCTTTCAAATCTCAAATCCCCAGCCACATTCAAGCACCAACAGCCACCAAGCTACAACATTAAATTTCTCATGAATAAACGGTTCAATTTAAAAATCAATCGGTAAAAAGCTTTAAATTTACCTTAGGATTCATTTTTCAGCCTCCAAATGCCTTCTTTCAACCTTAAATTGGAGTAGGGGACAAGTCTTTTAAGAGAGGTAATGAAAAATGTAAGGAGTGACACGAACCAGACCTACTCAGAAGCCAACATAGCCACATATGCCTTCAGCTGCTTCAAGGCCACCGCTTGTCTCGTTTGCGCATGAACATTCCTGGAAACATCGCTGCTTTTATTTGATATTTCTTTGCTCTCGATTAGAGAGAGTTGAAACCAAGCTGTGCTTGGCTTTTTTGGTAATGACATTTTATAATTTGATTTTTCAATAGGCGGAAGAGACGAGGTGGGGACGAAAAGAGCCAAAAAAAAATTGAAAAGTCGAAAATAACCTCCAAACATATTAAAATACCAAAGACAGATGTTAGGTGCAGACAAATGTAGGTGGGATTCATTATACTTTAGATTAGATAATAAAATAATCGAATCTTGTCACAATAGATCAAATCCGGCTTGGCCTTGGCCGAATCCAACCATATAGGACCGGGTCTGTATAGTTCATGATCGATCCTTGTTTTTATGATTAAATTAATTAAAATTTTAAATACATAATGAAAACATATATATATATATATATATAAAAGGCCCACTTACCTCAAACTTGGCCCAAATATGTTAAAAATGGACCGACGTTAAGCTCTGGGATATATAAACTCGGCCCAGATAAATCAACTCTCAAAATTCCTATCATCTCCCCCCCCCCCCCCCCAAAAACCCCTAGCTTTCTCTCCGTCACTTCCTTCACTTTCTCAAACCGAAAGGAGATCGGGGGAGACAAGATGGCGGCCAGCGAGCACACCGTTTTGCAGTTCAATGCGCCGTCAACAGCGAGTCTGTCGGCGAAGGTTCACCCTCTCGTCATATTCAACATCTGTGATTGCTACGTGAGGCGTCCCGACCAAGCCGAACGCGTCATCGGCACTCTCCTCGGCTCCGTCCTCCCTGACGGCACTGTCGATATCCGTAACTCCTACGCCGTTCCTCACACCGAATCCTCCGAACAGGTCTGTTAATCTCTTATCTTCGAAAATTTTGTAGTTTTTGGCTCGAGATCTGTTTTAACATGAAGATTTCTCAAAAAGAGAATTAAATCATGTTATTTGGTCTTGAAATTGCCAGTGAGGTTTGCGTTCTAGCTATAGTTAGGGATTCTGGTTTTGCCGTTTGCGAATTGAAATTGGTGATTCTTGTGCTAAATTTCAAGAACATTTAATTGAGTGACTAAGTGATGAAGATGAAATCTTTTACATTCAAGTGCTTTGCATATTTGATTCATATGCACGTTGGCCTTTTAAGTGATGCAGTAGTTATCTTTACTCTGAAGTTTGCTAAGTAATACTAAAGAAGACAATGTTTTCATAGGCTTGAGCAGTTGAGACTTCCTTTTTTTTATTGCTTTTGTAATTTTTTCAATATGGTACGGCTGCAGGTTGCTTTGGATATAGAATACCATCATAATATGTTAGTCTCCCACCAAAAAGTGAATCCGAAAGAAGTCATTGTCGGATGGTAATTCTCAATACTCCTACCAAGTTTTTATTTTATTTTTTTTGTTTGAAGAAGAAGAAAGATATAGCTGTTGTAGCTCTTCAGTTCCATTAGGGTATTATGCAAATATAAGACTGTTCATATTAAAAGTGTCTCTTCAATATGTTTTTTTTTTTCCTACTGTCACAATCTAACTGATTGATTGCCAAATGCGAGTTTGTACATTTCTGTAATAGTGCAAACTAAGCCATTAATTCGATGTAACTTTGCAGGTATTCCACTGGGCTTGGAGTCACAGGTGGTAGTGCATTAATCCATGATTTTTATTCTAGGGAAGTACCTAACCCTGTTCATTTGACGGTGGATACGGGATTTAGGAATGGAGAGGGTACAATAAAGGCTTATGTTTCTGTCAATTTATCTCTTGGAGACCTACAACTTGCTGCTCAATTCCAGGAAATTCCTCTTGATTTACGTATGGTTGAAGCTGAGCGACTTGGATGTATGTATACACTTAAACTATCTTAGATAACATCTTGATTTCATTAAGATATTGTCTACTCTCTCTCTCTCTCTCTCTCTTTCTCTAAAACACATACACTTGTATGCATGCACACTTGAACACATATTCTCATACCTAGCTCTATGCTTGTGTGAGAAGGTTTCTAGCTGCAGTAGGCAGAGGAGTACACTTGATCTTTTTTTAGGGTGTTTAGAATGATAACTAAACTCCTGTCGTGGTAGTAGAAGCTCGACATCCTCCCTCCTACATTTATCCTAGAGTGTTTCTGGTGAAGAGGAATGTTTATATGTTAGTTATTAAGTAGTTCTGCACAGCATGTTTTTATCGTCTTTCTTTCACCCATGACCACATATAAGAAATCTTTTACGCAATGCAATTGAGAAGATTTTGCTGTGATACAATCTAATTAAAGAAATTTGTTGTAAAAATAGTCGACATCCTCAAGACGACAGCAGTTGACAAACTGCCAAATGATTTGGAAGGAATGGAAGTCACAATGGAAAGACTATTGGCTTTGATAGATGACGTCTACAAATATGTTGATGATGTTGTGGTAGGTAATTTTGCTCGTATCTTTATTTTATTCTCAACTGCTGCCTTGTATAACATTTTGTTTTCATTCTCAGGAAGGGCGGGTTGCAGCTGATAACAGCATAGGTAGATTTATAGCAGATACAGTAGCATCCTTACCTAAACTATCTCCTCCAGCCTTTGATAAGCTTGTGAATGACAGTCTGCAGGTAAGATAAAGTTTAATTTATTTCCGAGTATCATAACAATTGTTTGAACTTAGCATTGAAACAAAGTTTTGGTGCTTTGGCGGTAAAAACCTTTGGTCCTAATTCAACAAAGCAAATTTCTTAGTTCGGCCAATGGTCTTCTAGGATATTAATTCATGGAGTATTTGTTTACGTTTTAAGATCCTATCTGTCGTGGACATCTGCTTCTAATTGCACCTACAATTTCTCGTGGTTCTTGCCTCTTGCAGGATGAGTTGCTGTTACTATACTTGTCAAGCATCACCAGGACACAACTCGGCTTAGCAGAAAAGTTGAACACAGCTGCTCAGGTCCTGTAACTTCTGTCCAAGCGATAAGTTTCTGTACCAAGGCAATCATACTTTGTGGGTTGTGGCCATTATTTTCCGAGAAGGTCGTGTAATACTTATTTGTGGTTTTGAGTCTGAAAAATCGCCCTGTAGTTGCCCAGTGGCTTATCATAAACACTACCCTCCTCCAGTGAGGTTGAATTAAATTTTGTTTTTAATTTGTTTTCGTTTCTTTAGAAATCGCGCTTATCTCATAATCTAAAAGTCTTATTTATGAATGGAAACATCCTTGGATGACCCTCCTTGCCCTGTCCGGTTATGGTGATTGAAGTGAGGATCGGCTTCTAACTTTAGAAGTTTATTCTGTTATTTCAGTTTCCGACAATTGAGATTGTGCTTGTTTTGAGAATGATGATATGTAGGCATTGTCATGTATTTCAATATGTAAATAAGAGAATATGGAGATGTTTCCTTTTTGGGCCTCGATCTTACCAAAAACCGAGGGTTGTCCTTGGGCCCAAAAGACGTGGGGTAGCTGACTTGGGGCCCAATGGGCATTCAAGTCATGGGTTGATAACGGCAATCCAATCTAATCTTTCTCTCACTTTCTACAGCTTAGGGTGGTGTGGTGTTCAAATTAATTATCAATAGCTCAGTAATTTAGTGGTCATTTACTCAATTATAAGTCGTAGCGTCAAAACTAACGGTATTGTTTAAGATTAATCTCGAAATTCATTGCATTAAATATCAATTTTTACATTTAATACAAAAATATTATCCACATAAGTCATTAAATCTAAACAAAAAATTAGTAACCATCATATTCAATACTAGTTGATATTTAGAAGACATTAAATTTCACTGTTATTAATTTTTTGTTATAATTAAGAACTAGTGTAGGTAAAAATTGAAATAATGACTTCCTTCAATATAACAAAAATAATAGAAATTTTTTTTTCACATTAAATATAATAGTTTAAAGATTACTCTATCATTTAAGTTAAATTATTTCTATAAATAAATTTATTAACTAACCTCATAAAATAATACACTTAAAAAGCACTCAATACCAAAATTTTACTCAAAACAGTAGAGGGATTGACGCTGCTAACTGATTAGTCACAGCTTCTAAAAACAAGCCTCGAGCTAATTTAACCCCATGTGTTGTCTTGTGATTGGTCATCATCAACCTAGCTATGTCCATCAGTATCTCTGTCCCCTCCCCCTAACACCCATCTGTCATGTCCACCATTTAAGCTGTCCATTTCCTCTTCCTATGATTGGGTCTCAAGAATGTTTTCTGCTCCCCCCCTCCCCCCCCCTGATTACGCTGCCTGTTATCAGATCATCACCCACCCTTCCTAGTTAATTAATACAGCATTCATGGATTTACCGACAAAAAGTGGTGGAGACAAACAACAAAAAGAGAAAAGACCAGACAAAAAGGAGGAGAGGAAGTCGTCGGGAAACTTGGGGCGGGCCTAGATTTCACGCGTGCCCTATATTTTCTTCCCTTCGTTCTCTCTCTCTCTCCCTCTCTCTCTCTAAATATATATATATAAAAACCCAATTAGGGTTTGCTTTCTTTTCTTCCTCGTTAGTTTCTCAGTGATTATAACATCTTTTTTTGGTGCCTTTTTTGTCCTTGCATGGTGGGATTTATATGGTCCTAGGATCTACGTGGACAACACATATCAGAAACCCGACAATCATACCCAGACACACAATCTTTGTTGGCTCTTTCTCCAATCTCACCAGTACCCTCCCTTTGGCCCCTCATTGCACTTTGAAAGTTAGAGATCTTTAGGGTTTAAATTATATGTTTGGTGACATAGTGACGGCAGTGCTCAAAGCAAAGAAAGGATTAGGTTTCTTTCCAATTCCAAATCTATATATGATTATTATACAATGTTTGCCTAGAAGTTAGAACGCACTGCCAAGTGCTAAGAGACAATTTCTTCTCCTAATTTTTTTTAGTTTGTTTATATATGAAATTCTTTGGGAATTGTAGACCCAATACAACATTTTTTACCCCTTCTTTAGTACTTACTTCTTGACCTAACCTAGCTAGAATTCTATCGAGTTTAATTTTGATGAACATAACGAGGCAAAGGATGAATATGAACAAACGGAAAAGGATCATTATTGTTTCATTAGGATCTTATTAGTTCATGTCAAATATATTTTCGATCCAAATTTTCATTGAGTTCTTTCAAAATTGCAATGGGTAGAATTATTCATTAATTTTGAGATATCTGTATTTAAATCTGATTACAAAATCTAATATCCGTATCCTACTAAAAAACGGGTTTACATACTACTTATTTGTCATCCTTAAGTTCACTCACAAAATAACCATGATTTGATGTTTATTTAGAAATTGAGTTTATTTAAAAATGATAATGAGTAATGTATTCATTTAATTTTGATGTACCTGTAATTCAAACTTGATTATAAAATTTAATGCCCATGTAAATACTCGTTACAAGAGCCGGTCTTACCCAAAAACAAGTTTACATGCTATCCTTTGTCATCCCTAAGTTCACTTACAAAATAACCATAATTTTAGCAACCATATCGCTTTATCTCGAACCAAAATTTCAATTCCCCATCCTTCAAAACTTGGTGATGAGTATTCAAAATATGTTCTTGGAGAAGCAGAAGGCCTGAACTACAAAGCAGACACTTTAGTTACCTAAGAGATCAAACTGAACTACTTTATATTTTTTTTAAATTGCCCTAAATTTGAAGAAGGGGGGAGAAGATGTAGTGGCCCTGGTAAGATAGGAGGCACATGATATAAGAAAATCCAAGTTGCTTTTTTCCCCTTCTTTGGCTGGTCATGAGTTGTCTCTCCCGAGTCTCAATTTGGTGGCTTTCTTGTCTTCTACTTTGTGTTCCCACACCCTTAAAAGAAGGTTTTTCTCCTCCCGCCCCCCAACCCCCTAACTTCTTTTGACTGACATATCTACTCCTGGTCAACCTAACTCAGTCTCTCTGTCAGTATAGTTTTCGATCATCACAACCCTCCAAAGGAAGATCCAAACAATGTGAACCTTTGACTTTCACTTGCATCAATCTTTCGTCCCCTCACTCATCCAATAAACAGTCCCATGACTATTCTTTTGAAATTTGATGCTTCAATAAGTTAAAATGACACAATTTTTTGTCAGAAATGAATTATATTAATCGATCGATTCTTAAAATTTGAATTAAATATATCTCCATCTTATCAGATGAACTCGTGGAAAATAAATCGATTATTTTAGGGTTTCATGCGAGAGGGGAGCCTCCTATGCCTTTGAACAATGTCATGCTAGCTAGTGATCACCAAGTTAAAAATAACAAATATAATTAAATAATCAAAGATTGAAACATTATTGGCATTCTTTAGCATAGTTGTGGTAATTAATTTAGAAGCAAATCTTGGATTATTCACATGTCGTGGTGGTGTTGGACTATACTAGATGGAAAAGTGCACACCTTTACTGAAAAACACAATACCCCTCCTTTCTATACGTGCAGAGAGATCAAAGAAAACTCAAAAATTTTAATACATCACGTAATTAAAATATAAAAATATTTATTAATGAAACTTACTTCTTGTCTGCTCGCCGACCAAAACGTTGAACAGTGGCAGCTTTTACGCATGTCTCTCTCTCTCTCTCTCTCTCTCTCTCTGTCTTTGCACAAAAAACCAGACGATCAAACCCCTTTAAAACCAATCTTCATGAACCCTAAAATCAAAGCAAAAACTCATATAAATTAAAGGGTTTGATTCTACTTTTGCTTTCGATCACTAATCAGATACAAACAAAAGATAACTACAAAGAAAAGTTCATTCATATATATATAACACACACGAGCTCGTGTCTTTTCAGTTCAGAAGTGAGAGGAAAAAAGAAGGGGAGAAAGTTCTTATAGGTTCAGATTTGGATTTGGGGTTTGTTCTGAAAGCTTTTTGGGAAACATGGATGATGGGTTGTCAGGGTTTTGCATTAAAGCTGGAAGTGTTCGGGGAAATGGGAATAATGGAAGCGGTGGTGGCGGTGGTGGTGGTGGGGGAACTAAGTGCGGGAGATGGAATCCCACGACGGAACAGGTTAAGGTTCTGACCGACTTGTTCCGGTCGGGACTTCGAACCCCGAGCACCGATCAAATCCAGAAGATTTCGACTCAGCTTAGCTTTTATGGGAAGATCGAGAGCAAGAATGTTTTTTACTGGTTTCAGAACCATAAAGCTAGGGAAAGACAGAAGCGTCGGAAGGTCTCCATGGATGAAAACGACTTCATTTGCAGAGACAACAGGATTTCTTCTTCTAAACGTAACCTTCTGGAAAAATCTTTTTCTTGGGGTTCCTTTATTCTTTTCGTTTGGTTCTGATGGAAATCATTTTTCTTGGGTTTTTGCAGGGTTTTTTGAGGTTAACCATCATCATGATCAGGTTAAGGGATGTCAGCCTGAAAGGGTTATCGAGACTCTACAGCTTTTTCCTTTGAATTCCTTTGAAGAATCCGATCATCAGCAGGAGAAGCATCTGAGATTCCATGCAAGTGATCAATGCAGGGAAACAGCAACATTTCCTTACAAAATCAGTACCCCAGAAACTGATCATCACCCACCATTGGATCTTCGCTTAAGTTTCCTGTGAAAACACAAAATCCCTTTCTTCTTTACTAATATTGTTGTTAGAATCTTAGCCATGATGGACAAAATAGGATAGGATTATTGCGTCGTAATATTGAAAATCAATGCTTCGGACATTCCTCCTCTACATGCTCATAAAAACTCTTTGCTCTCCATGTTTACTCTGTCGGATTTGGTTTTTCCAATGAAATTAATTGCTTGGAAATTGGGATGTGCTTCCTCTCATGAGAAAATGTCTTCCTTGAAGTGCATAAAAATGGATTCTTTGCCTTGGGGTTTGCTTCCCATCTTTGAATTATTCTTCATTTTGGTTTAGACCATTAAGGCAATAATTATCTCCAAGAATATTCCTTTTTTAACCTAAACTTCTTTTACTTCATGAATATTAAAAAGACAAGTAACAGCCAAATTTTATGTTTTTTTTAACATAAAAAAATAAATGCGTAAGTTGCCAACATCTTTTGATAATCACATGCATTAGTCTCTTAATGTGCATAAAAACAATCTTCATAATATATATGTAAATATAATCGGCCTCACACGGTGACCTCCGCTCTAAGAGTCATTTTCAAAATGCAGTTAGTTGAGTGGTAAATTTTTGACGCATGAATCCGTTGAAGCTTAGGAATCATATTTTACAAGTTAATTCTTTAACAACTCAATTAGAGGGGTGATAAATCTATTATATTCCTCGGGCGGTCAATGATTTAATTGACAAATTTGCAAAAACGGGTGTTATTCACAATATTTAAGATACGTTACCGGTGTTTAGTTAATTAGTTCATGATGGCATCGAATGGGTGCTTTTTTGTAACAATGGGATCTTGTATTGTTCTTGCGGATAATTTTTTGATAATATGATTTTGCTTTTCAAAAATAATATTGAAGTCCAATAATTAAATTATTTTTAAACAAAAACTTTTAAAATAAGTTTTCTCATAAAGATCTTAATTTATATTTAAAAGTCTCTAAGCTTACATTGATGACTGATGAACCTAACTAAGTGATTTTTCCCAAACAATAGTTTCTTCTTTGCTGATAACTAAAAAAAGACCCCAAAATTCAAAATGTTAATGTGACCGAATAAACAAAAAAAAAAAGAAGAAGAATATTAAATTAATTGCCCAAAAATTCAGTACCAACGAAAGAAGATCAATTCCGTTTGGACCAATTCGAACAAAATGTATGTCCAATCCAATCCTCTTTAAATCAAGCCAATGCGTAGATTCTTAGGGTAGACAAATAAAGTTCGAGCCAAAGAAGATTTATACATTTCGAGGAGGGTTTATATTTGATTCCTGTTAGTATATAGTACTTATATACTATCACTTAATCACAACTTTTGACCTCATAGATATATATATATATATAAGTAAAAATTCAAAAATCCATCAAAATAAATATCTTTAAAAAATATTTGAGGGTTCCCAACTTCTAAATTTATTTATTACTGAGATAACAATATTTGGCTCACTGATAATATATCAAATATAAACACTTCAAACAAAATGTCCGATCTAATCAAATCTCGGGCCGAAATGGCCTACCTTATTTATGCACTTGGTCCAAAGTGTAGCCCAATTTTATTTAGGCCCAATAAGATGGACTGATTTAAGCAGGCCAATGGGGTCCAAATCATTGCTTTCCACGGCCAGTGAGGCCTAATATCTTATGTCCATAGTCCACTTCAGTCTACCCCAATTGGGTTTGAGCTTACAAGGCCCATACTTTACCCACTAACTGGGCCAACTGCCCAATTTTTTAAATGAATAGGTCCATAAAACAATGAAAATTGGGCTCTAATCAGACTTATTTATGAGTCAAATTAGCCCAATTTATATATAAATTGGGCCTATTAGCCCAATTATTTTGGGACGACTAGGGCCATACCAGATCCATAAGCTAGCTCAAGAGTTTAAACAAGTAACAAGCTTTCCTGGAGAAGAAGCAACGAACAAAGGAAGAAAGAAAAGAAACAGAAATTCAAAAAGAAGGCTCTCGAAGAGAAAATCGAAGGAGGATGGATGTGATAACAACGCAGGAGATCTCATCGAGACCGATAGAGAAGGTGATCGTACACCCTCTGGTTCTCCTAAGCATAGTCGACAACTACAACAGAGTCGCCAAAGACACTCGCAAGCGAGTCGTCGGCGTCTTGCTTGGATCCTCTTTCAAAGGTTCCGTCGATGTCACCAACAGCTACGCAGGTAATCTGCTCCTTCTTTCTAACTTAAATCACTAATTTTCTTTTCTTTTTTTTCTCAGAAATGGAAGATCGATCTAGGATTCTGGAGCGAAACTGAGAGAGAGAGCTTTGATTTTGAATTTTGTTATTTTTCTTGAACTAATTGATAAATGTAGTATATTTTCATTGAGGAAGCTACTTTTTCTGTTGTGATGTCAATTATGTTTCTGTGGTTTGCTCGATTTTCACTGCCCCAAGCAATGATCTTTTTTGGTTTGAGCTGCCTTAACAGAGAAAGATATTAGTGTAAACTTGCTTGGAACGTTGTGTATGGTATCAAAGTGGAAAACTTTAGCTTCGTTACTTGATTGGAATACTTGTACATTTTGAGATGTATTAGTTGTGCTACAGGTGTGGTACCATGCATTGGAGAGAGCCTTTGAATTTGCATTATTGCATATACGGGACAGCCAGTGACATTTAAACCAATTATAGTACTAGTTCTTACCTGCAAACAAGTGTTGGTACTGGCATGTTTTGAATTTGAAGTAATGCTGTATTTAGATTCCAATAAACCAGCTTTTACAAATTGGTCTGAATTTTTTTATGTAGATTCTATATTGTATTGATTTAATGCTTTTTTCTACTTGCGTTTCAGTAGCATGCTCATTGAGATTGTGCTTTACCTTGTTTAGCATGGTTTTATTAGGTTTTTGTCGTGAGGTACTTTTGAAAAAGCTTCTATGCGTCTGAAAGCTCTTCTGCTTCTAGATTAAAAGCATCACTCATCCCATTTGATATTTGAAATGTTAATTTGCAGTGCCATTTGAAGAAGATGAGAAGGACCCAAGCATTTGGTTTCTTGATCACAACTACCATGAGTCCATGTTTGCCATGTTTAAGAGAATAAATGGTATTATTTTGAACATGGTCTCATGTTTCACGTAAACTATGTGGTGGAACTGATGTTATTAGATTGACATTGTACGTTTTCAGCCAAGGAACACGTTGTTGGGTGGTACAGTACTGGCCCTAAACTACGGGAGAATGATCTGGATATTCATGGATTGTTCAATGAGTAAGTTTGTCATCTCTAATTCCATTTGTAATGCCTTTTTCTTCAATTATCCTTTATCAGTTAAGTTGTAGTCCTGATATTGCAGCTATGTATCAAATCCTGTCTTGGTCATCATTGATGTTCAACCTAAAGAGCTGGGAATACCCACAAAAGCTTACTGTGCTGTTGAAGAGGTGAAAGAGGTAATGAAATAAGTTTGTATTGGTTGAGTTTTCTTAGAACTTCCTATAAACAGCCTCCATGTGTGGTCTGAGTAGAATCCTAACTGGTGTCCTATGTGGTCTCAGAATGCCACTCAGAAAAGCCAAAAAGTGTTTGTGCATGTGCCATCTGAAATTGCAGCTCATGAAGTTGAGGAAATTGGTATGCGGAATGCCTATGTGTTGAATGTGAATCCATTTTTTGTTTTAAATTGCAAGCTAGGTGCAGCATACATAATATGCTTCATTTATTTGGTTTTGATTTTTATTTGTTGCCCTGTTTAACAGGTGTGGAGCACTTGCTCAGGGATGTGAAGGATACAAACATTAGCACCCTTGCTACAGAGGTGACGCGTAAACTCACAGCCTTGAAAGGATTGGATGGTCGACTTCAAGAAATAAGAAGTTACCTTGATCTTGTAATTGAAGGAAAACTTCCACTAAATCATGAAATTCTGTATCATTTGCAGGTTGGTTTGGGATAATAATATATTGTAGCTCTTTTCAGCACCCACTTTTACCGCTTTAATATTTTCTGGCATATATATATTTAATTTCATGAGGCAAAGCCTGTTAGTTTTGCATGTTAGCGCCATATCATGCGGTCATTCTGATTTTGTGCTGATATCTCTTCAAAATTTTGTAGGATGTTTTTAACCTACTTCCTAATCTCAATGTGGGAGAGTTGATCAAGGCTTTTGCAGGTGAGATACACATATAAAATTTACACTGCCCTATCTTTACATCTTGCTTCGACTTTAACTTATTTTTTCAATAAATGTTCTGATTTCTTGGATTGTTCTTGTATTGTATCTTTGACAGTGAAAACAAATGATATGATGTTGGTGATCTATCTTTCTTCTCTCATCAGAAGTGTAATTGCTCTTCACAATGTGATCAACAACAAGGTGAGGTAACTGTTAACATATTTTTGCATAATCCTTTTAAATCATAACTTATTGACTTGGTCATTGGTTATAACCTGAACTGAGGGTTGCTGATACTATAAGAAGTTGTTAATGCTAATATTCATCTTCTTATGCTCAAGGGCCACAATTTTCCAGACATGGCTTCATGTTAAAGATTGTTTTATCCTAGTTGACGTCATCATTTCATTATGTGGAAAAATATGAACATTCAACAGTTGGCTAAATGGTTTATGGTTGTTGCATAACCTGGTTTAATTAATTTTGGGAATCTTTTTCAGATACTTAACAACGAGCATGAGAAAGCAGAGGACTCAAAGCCTGTTGCTCTATCTGCCTCAGCTGGAACCTAAACATAAGGATCCGAACCGCATCAGATATTCTAAGAAAGGAGGCCCATCCCTTCTAACAGTTTGGTGGTTAGTCCTTTTCGGTTCTGTAAGTCTTTGAGAATCTTCTTCTTTCTGAACGAGAAGAACAAAAAGACGGCAAGAGAGGGTGAGGGGGTAGCTGGCGGGGCCTTTTTAGAAAACATGGCTCCCGAAATGTCTTTCCTTGCGTTTAGCATTGCTATGACACATTTTATGATAAATACATTTCCCATTGGTTTTAATACAAGATGTGGTCTTTTCTTTCGTCTGATGAAAACCCTTTTGAAAAATCACCTGTGGGGTTAATGAATTGAAGAGAATAGCATCAAGCAGGATTATCACTAAAAGCTTTTGGTGATTTGCCATGTAGTGGGCCTAAGCAATAAATCATCCATGTGCCTCTGGTTAGACACTTGTTAATTCCTTTGGAGGAAAGCACAAAATCTTTTCTTCTTTGATTGAACACCATGAAGCATGTGCCAATTCTTTCCCAGATACCGAGCATATGGCAACCCCTTCTTGTCTTTTTCTGAATTACTGAATGACCTTCCATTTCAGATTGAGATTCAATGAATACACCCAGAGAAAATTTTACCATTCAGATGAAAATCTTAAGATTGACCAACTCCCCTCATTTCTTTCTTTTTATCAAAATAATATAGAATTTGCCACCTCTGTAGTAATTAATTAATTTTCTCCACTTTTGGAAGGGAACCAACCTTGTATTAGGTTAGAAAATTGTCCCTAAAAAAGTCATTTTCTCCTATATTAGTGAAAAGTTGTGTAAGTCTTATTATAGTGTATAACGTTTACGTTTATAAGTTTTTTTATAATCATTTACCTATTGGTGTGAATGTGAGGACAAAAATTACATTGTTGTTATTTTTTTTCCTGAAAAAGTAAGTTTATTACCAACTACTTTTGTTGTCTTTTTTCCCAATTTAGAAAACTGTTAAATTCCAAAAAGCCTCATTTAATTCTTCCTTATCCTTAGATTCTTCTTCAACAAACAATAAAGGCGGTACTTTTAAGAAAACAAACTTCAAATTTTCTGATCAAAACAAAAGACTACCAAAAACACAACAAGGACACCTATCCTGGTTAGACCCCACCCTAAAGTCCGGTCCCACCATCTCAAACACTGTCAACGGTCCTGATTCAGTACACGTAACCCTCAGATCACCATCAGGAACCGTTGAAAGGTTAATTCGTTACATACTGCATCAACTCGTGATCAGATTCAATCCCAGCCATGGTTTCGGGCGCCAAAACAACTTCCAGGTCAACGCTCCCGTTACCTTCCCGCCCAGGGAAAGCGGAGATCTTCCCGTCGAATTTATTGGCGCCGCCGCTCCTGACAACCAACGGCCGGCCCCACCCGAAATCGTTGTCGTACATCGGGAACCGCGGGGAACTCCCCATCGTCATCGATGCGCCGTCGAAGTTCCCCAACGGGAAACACCGCGGATCTTTCTCCCACTCCTTCACAAAACGACGCACCGTTTCGTCGTCGTGGGACCTCACGCTCTGGTTTAACTGCTCCGCGCACCAGCGCAGTTCACGTGAAGTCACGTCACCCGCTGACGCGTACGTTGGAATGCTTTGAATCGCGTTCCCGAAGTACAAAGGGTCCAGCTTCGGGTTCAGCCTGTGGCGACAATTCACCGCCATTCTGAACGTCGTCTTTTGGAAAGACGGAAGCTTCCTCGCACGTGTCACCGCTCGCCAAAGCAGAGCGCAGAGTGATTGAAACGACGAAATCTCCGCCGTATTTGAAACCGGAGCGGTTCTGAACAACCGACTCTTGCTTTTCTCGTTATGGTACTTGTCGTTACTTTGTTTGCCGAGAATCTCAACGGCGTTGAAGTTTCCGTTAACGAGAAGCTCTTCCTCGTTGTTGTTAACTCTGGCTTTGAGTTCCAAAATAGCTTCTCTGCTGAAACTGAAGATTCTCTCCCGTAACCGCTCTTTTTCGTTGAATGTAACTTTGGGGCCACCTTCGGGGACTTTCAGAATCGCCGGCGAAACCAAAACAGAATTCCGGGAAAAATCTGGCTGCCTTGCGATTTTCTCAAAGTTCTGATTATTACTACTAATTTTCTTGCAAAGCTCGGCGAATGTGTTGAAGAAATTCCAAAACGACGTACCGTCAGTCACCGCATGGTTAACGGAGCATCCGATGAAGACCCCGTCACCGAGCTCGGTAACTTGGACGGCCATGATCGGTTTAAAATGCCCCTGGTAACTAACCGTCTTGTCGAAACAGAAAAACTTCTTAACGAACTCGGGAACGTCGAGAGGACCAATGACGTCCCGAATCGACAGACCCTTACAAGTGGCATGGTAGAATTCAACGCCGCCGTCGTTGCAAGTCACGTAGATGTAACCATTCGGGTCGGTGTGAAGCCGGCCAGCAAGGGGAGGGAAGAACGACAGCGTCTTGGACAGTGATTGTTTGAGAAGGGAGACGAGGGAGTCGATAGGAATGGGAGAGCGGGTGAAAAGACAACCTTTCTGGATGTAATGGCAAGACAGCATTGGGAGATCTGAAACTGAGAGCTTCAGTTCTCCTAGCTTCGATTTCTGGTCTGGGAAAACATTGGATTTTGAGACCAAAGCAATACATGGAGCTGAAGAAGGCATTTTTCACTCTCAGTTTGCTTGGGAAATGTCTGGTAGTGGGAGTAAGTGATGGAGAGGGATAGGGGAGGGGTTTCCTTCAGAGAAGGTATTTATAGGAGTTTGGGTGCATGCATTTAGTACAGGTGCGGTAGTAGTTTGCCACCTTTTTATTATTTTATTAAAGTGATTTAATGGATTTTTGTCTTATTTTATTCCTAAGTCTCAAAGATTCAATTCTTATATAGTTCTTTGTTCTTGTCTCATTAGGCTCAAGGTTTTTTTTTTCTTTTTAATTTTGAGGTTTTTGTAGTTAAATTCAATTATAAAATTTAATATATATTATACAAACTCAATTACAATTTGAACCGGTTTATTTAGTTTTTTTATTATAATTGAGAGAAAATGATTTGAATCATACTCTTTAGGTAAGAGATCATGTACCAAGTAATGAACTAAATGTTAAAGTGCTCGAATCCATTTATTTAGTTAAAAATGATATGAACACCGTTACAAAATACAATCGAATTCAAATTCAATAACAAAACAATTCATTATTTATAATAGGATTTAAAGAACCAATATTTTAAGATTATTACTCATACCCATTTACATAACTACCCATTGTCTGTTCCGGCTCTTGAAATTATGGTCTAATTTGATATATGTACAATTTGTAAGTTAAGATTTTTATATGTATGATTTGTTCCAATGTTCAAGTTTGACAAGGCATGAAACAAGCGCAAGTGGTGCTAGTGGTAATGAACAAATAGCAATACATATATATGTAGGAGCAATTATATATGGCAGAATTCTGCCAAGTGAAGTAAGCCTATATATTTGAGGAAATAAAAAAGGGAGTTAATTGAAATCTGATATGGACATATCATGAAGAATCCAAAGGGGAGAGATTTTTGCTTCATATCTCAGGAATATATCAAAGGTAGGGGACTTAGCTATATATCTTGGATTAATACATGGAAAAGCCCACATATGCGAGATATGCATGGCTCACACCCATCCATCCAATCCACAGACCAAATCTCTCATAATTTTGCCTTTCGAGTTCTTACAAATTTTGATTGAAATTGATGTGTGTGTTCGTAATAGTCTAGTGACAAATGTCTGGCATGCAATAGAATTTATTGTCTTTTAACTGTGGCCAAACTCTTGAATTGATTAATTAATGAAAGTTGCTTCTATGTGGACAAAACCTTCTGATACAAATCTTATATTGTAACCAAGTAAAAGATTTTGTCTTAATACTAGACATGAAACATTGGGTTAATATTGTTTTTTTCAATATGTTCGGGTTTGAGTGATTATTGAGCGATCTTTCGTGTACAAGTTAATTTTTTGTTGTACGACCCACTCTGCAGGTATAAAATAATAAGATTCAAATTAGGGTTAAGCTTAGACTTGAAAAATAAGGTGACTATCGTTTTTCGAATATATTCATGTTCAAGCGATTATTAAACTATCTTTCGTATATAGGTTAATTTTTGTTATATGATCTGCTCTGCAAGCATATAATAATAAGGTCCGAGTTCGAGTTAGGATCAAGTTTAAACTTAGTGATCATTTTGAGTTTGGATTGTTTATATTTCGAGTAAGTCATGATTTAATAATGTTGGATCAAATTGACTAGCTAGCTAGCTAGTGGATCAACTGTTCTCAATTATTTTTGGTTTATTGGCTAAGGTCTTAAAATATTGTGAAGATTTTGGCTCCACAGTTTGACTTAAACCCCAACAGCCTGAGGGATTCCATGAAAAAATCAAAATTTTCATGCAAAAAATATTAAGAATCCCACAGCTGACTTACATTCTGTATCTGTCTGGTTGTCACTACGTACCAATCCCAAGAACAAAAGGTCGGCCCAGAAAGAATCTCAACTGTTTTTAGCTAATCTTGAACTGTCTCATGATTATAATTTCAATATTAACTCTTAGCTACTTTAATTTATTTTTTTAATAAAATCAAATTTTTTATCTTAATTTTCATAAAAATAAAAAAACAGAACAAGTATTATAATAATGACAATAATAATTTCATCTTTTATTTTTATATATATCTCGTACCATATGATCTTATACTCTAATCATTAGAACTTATTATTATTCTTATTGTTATTTGATTCACTGTTGAAAGTCGGTTTATTAAGTTAAAAAAATCATCAAAAACCGTCAATTTTTATTTGTCGGCGTTTGGAATTATTTTAATTTTCTAATTATTGAGAAGAATATTTAAATAAGTACTAACATTAATTTTAAAATAATATTTTGGTTTAATAATAATCCTGTGGAAATACCCATGCATGTTTGTAGCTTACTTAGTTGTTTGACTTAGAGTATAATATATTATTTAATTTAATTTTTTATAAGATTGGAAAGAGCTTGGTGCATGTCCAAATTAAGAGAGATTAATTAATATTATTTCGGTTGAGCCCCCCTTGACATTTGCCACGTGTATGACAGTTCAATACCGACCATATATGAAAGAATTTCATATGATTTTTTTCTATTTTATCTTTTGTTTCTGTTTTTATCCTTTTAATTAATTGGTTTATATATATAGCTTAAAATATACCCCTTCCATGGCTATATTTTTGTGATCCTTTTACGGAGATTAAGAAAAAAAATTTCGACTTTGACATATTTTATATTAAAAATTTTAAATATTAACTGTTGTAAGAAAAATATAAATAAAAAAAGAGACAGAAGGAGTGAATTATTATTATTTTGTTGGAATTATCAAGGTTCTTGTAAGAAAAATGCTTCTCTCCTGCATTGTACAATTTTCACGTGTAATAATGAAACACAAGACCTTGCTCATTATATTACTATGTACTCATGTTTAATGAGGGAAGAAAAAATAGAACTAATCATATATGGGGTGAAATTATATATACTAGGATGGTGTCCGTAGCTACGCTACGAAAAAAATCATAGGAAATATTGATTATGCTAGAGTAGATTTTAATTTGGTACCTTCAAAAGAGTTTGTAGAAAAAGTAATATTATATTAGTGAACTGCATGAATGTTCGATTTTTACTGATAGAGAAAAAAATAAACTGGTATTAATTGAAAATAATTATTTGCTCTGATTTCAATTACCGAAAACTTGTACCTACATATATGATTATAAAACAGTAAAATATTAAGAAATGAGAGAGTATATAACATGTACTATTGACAGATTAAGATAAACAGTTGTACAATATAAGACAACCATATGATATAAAGATCTTATGAATATAAAATAGTTATTAATTTCTAATAATATATCTTTTATACAAAAAATGAATGGCTAAAGGTTGTCAAATTTAGTTGATTTATTTGTTCAATGATGACTATGTGCTATGTATATTAAGAAATGAATAAACCTTTTCGATTTTTTTATTTTATTCAATGAATTGGATAAATATTTATTGAAATTTAAACATTCATGTATAAAAGAGATGTCTAAATACTATGGATTCAAGTTCATACAGAATAAGAGGATATAAACAGAAAATAATATTAAATTACAATTGATAAATATTAAATGAATCTATATTCTAAACATTAAAAATTAAAAATTATTATTTTCAAGTATTTTTTTACTGAAATAAATAAAAATAAAAAAACCCTTCAAATGTCAAAAAAACAATGCAGCTTTGACATAAGGTGTAAGAAAAATTAATTCAATAGAGAATAACAACTAATTGACCTAATTAGTTATTCTATTTAAAACAGAATTTATCCAAAAAAGACGATAATCCTATCAAAGATTATTAGATATATAATAAACTATTAAGAAATGAGAAAGTATATAACATATCCTATTAACATATTAAAATAAACAGTTGTAAAATATAAGGTAACAGTAAAATATAAAGATCCTATCAATATAAAATAGTTAATAATTTCTAGTTTTATATATCTTTTATATATAAAATGAATGGCTAAAGGTTATCAAATTCAATTGATTTATTTATTAAATGATGATTATATGCCATGTATATTGAAAAATGAGTAGGCCTTTTTGACTTTTTTATTTTGTTCAATGAATTGGATGGATGTTTATTAGAATTTAAACATTCATTTACAAAAGAGATGTCTATATACTATAAATTCAAGTTGATGCAGAATAAAAGAATATAGATAAAAAATAATATTAAATGAATCTATCTTATAAGTATTAAAAGTTAAAAATTATTATTTTCAATATTTTTTACTAAAATAAATAAAAGAAAAAAAGAAAAAAAAGCCTTCAAATGTAAAAAACAATGTAATTTTGACATAAGGTGTAAAAAAGATTAATTCAATTGAGAATGACAAATGTCAATCAATTGGTCCAATCAATTATCCTACTTTTATATAATGAATTGGATGGATATTTATTAGAATTTAAACATTTATGTATAAAAAAGGTATCTATATACTATAGATTCAGGTTCATACAAAATAAGAGAATATAGATAAAAAATAATATTAAATTATAATTGATAAATATTAAATAAATCTATCTTATAAGTATTAAAAGTTAGAAATTATTATTTCAAGTATTTTTTATTAAATAAATAAAAGTTAAAAAAACAAAAAAAAAAAAAAACCCTTCAAATGTCAAAAACAACTTATTTTTAGCATAAGGTGTAAAAAAAATTAATTCAATAGAAAACGAAAGGTCAAAAAAATAAAAGAGAGTTCTAATTGAATGACACTTGTCATTCAATTAAAGACTCAATTGAAAAAAATTGAAAGAAATTGAAACATCTTACCTTTATATATATTATAGATATATATATATATATGTGGATGAATTCAATTATCTTAATCAATTTTGATGGAAAGATGCTATGAATATCAATACCATTGAAAGAATAAAGTAAGTCTAATACCTCCTCCCCTTTGTAATAATACAGTATAAAATCCTATCAACATAGAAAATTTTGCTCCTTGAGAAGATTACAGGAATTAGGAAGGAGCCGATGAACTCTTCCCATACAACAAAATCAGCCTCTTGTTCATGGTACCTACTGTTACATGTAATCCGACGTTGACATCTTACATTATTGCAAAAATTTCTTCACTTAACATTATCATTATCTAAGTCAAACGTTTTACGTGTGAACCTTATCCAAAACGTATTCATTTTCTTTAAACAATTAATCAGTGATGGAGCTAAAATTTCGCATTTGGAGGACGAACAAGAGATGGGTTAGTCGTGGGGTCTTGGCAGTAGGGTTTAGGGAATAGTTCTACAATAATAAGTTTCATTGTAATCTATTAAATCTATTAAAATTAATTATTGATTAATTATTACGGAGACTTTGCCTTACTTGTCCCTCTCCTTCCTTTCGCCATCTTACTTAATTATTTTAATTTTCGTAAAAGAAGAAAAACAGACAAATATTTAGAGAGTGAGGGAGTACATATTAAGGTACGTTTTTGATGACTGAACAATAATGAAGGGTCGTTAGTAAATTGTATTTGTTCATGCATGTAGGTGATGAATTTGAACTCTTTTTTGCATGGATTCCGCACTTGACTTTCTTTGGACTCTATTGATAGGCCGGCTACCAAACTCGTCCTGGAATCAAAATGTACTAATGTTGTCTAATCTCCTTAAGTGACACTATAGCCAAATAATGAACAAACACTTTTCTTTTTCTCTTCTTTTCTTTTTTTTGTCTTCTTTTGCCTTCCTTAGCACATGAGAAAAATGGGTTTCTTTTATTTATTTTTTTTTTGTTATTATAATTTACCAAAAATTTATGGGGGATAAGGGTTGAAGAAAGAAAGGGTCGATCGATAGGGCAAAAAATTAAATGACAAAAACATGAGTCAAAATGGGGTGTCTGTCGGTAAAAATTAAAGTGTTGTATTATTCAAAACCCAAAGGTTTCTTTGACTTTGTCTTAAGCTACCATATTGATCAAATGGACTAAGCCGTCTTTTTGGAGAAGAAAGATTCCGTCATTTTTGCATGGCAATTTTTTGTCCATCAATCATCAGACAAACTACGTATCCAATGTGCAAACAAAGTGCAAATGGGTAAAGATAAGATCAAGTTCAATTTCTAAATGGAAAGGCCGAATCGACTATTTATTTTGGATCGCGAATTCAGCATCCCGCCAGTTATCGCAATCAACCGTCCAAGGGTTTGCAGGTGGAAGACTTGATCTTGGTGAGGTCGCCATTGGCCGCAATTGAACGAATCAAATGGCTTGAACATGGTCGAAATTCCGTCACCAATCGACTAGGGTAATAGCATGGCTAGCCCTACTGGGAGAATATGGTTAAGCTACCACACGACCAGCTTGCTTCCAAAAGATGAAGATGGAGACAAATTAGGCGCTCTGTAGCCAAAAAGGGGGTTTGGTTGGATCCGTTGGAGATTAGCCATATTAAATGCTATAAATCACGTTTACTTATTGACTAATTCAGCTTAATCATTCATGAATTTCAACGGCTAAAAGATCATCTAACTTTACCTAAAAAAAATTATTGAGAATCCCATCAATTACACTTTTTTTTAAGCTATTTGAGTACCACCATACTATTTGTAGTAGCTGGATTCTACTATTAATTTGAGAGTACTTTTACAATTAAGTTGGTTGAACTAAAGTGCTTTAATTGTTTCATTGCTTATAAATAAATGTATAAGTGCATATCTTTGTACTTAAAACATTAAATTCGAATCTCATTTTTTAAATAAAATAATAATAATAAAAATATATGTTTATATCATTAGAACTCTTCGAATCAATGAACGTATAAAGGAAAAATTCAAAATTTATTTGAAACTACAAGTACTTATTTTTTGGAGATTTTTAATTATTAAATTTATTTATTATGAGATAATAACATTTAATTTACTAATAATGTATAAAATTTATAAATTAAAGACGTATTAGATTTAATAAAAAAGAGGAAACAAAAAAATTAAGCCAAGATAGTTATTTAATTTACTAATGATCATGTCAGAAACAGACAAAACATCCTTATCCCCTTAGAACAACATCACGACCGTTATAAGACCCCCAATCGCGGACCCACCAATCTTAGCAAAGATCATCCAACGGTCGGAAATGATACACATGATAATATAAAAATACATCTGCGCCGTTAAATCCCCCCACACGGATTTAATTCGTTACAAATTGCATGAACTCGTGATCAGACTCGATCCCGGCCATCGTTTCTGGCGCCAAAACCACCTCCAGATCAACGCTCCCATTCCCTTCCCGCCCAGGAAACGCGGAGATCTTCCCGTCGAACTTATTGGCGCCACCGCTCCTAACCGCCAAAGGTCGGCCCCACCCGAAATCGTTGTCGTACATAGGGAACCTAGGCGAACTCCCCATCGTCATCGACGCGCCGTCGAAGTTCCCCAAAGGAAAACACCTCGGATCCTTCTCCCAGTTTCCGATGAAACGACGCACCGTTTCGTCGTCATGAGCTTTCACGCTCTCGTTCAATTGCTCAGCACACCAGCGCAGGCCACGTGACGTGACCTCACCTGCTGTCGCGTACGTTGGAATGCTTTGAATCGCGTTCCCGAAGTACAGAGGGTCCAGCTTCGGGTTCAGCCTGTGACGGCAATTCACCGCCATTCTGAACGTCGTCGTTTTGGAATATGGAAGCTTCCTTGCACGTGTCACGGCTCGCCAAAGAAGCGCGCAGAGCGATTGAAACGACGAAATCTCCACCGAATCGGAAATGGCGGTAGTTTTAAATAACCACTTTTCAAAAATTCCCGTCAAGTTTTTGCCGTTATCGTTATGGTACTTGTCGTTACTTTGCTTCCCGAGAATCTCAACGGCGTTGAAGTTTCCGTTAACAAGTAGATCCTCCTTCGTGTTGTTAACTTTGGCTTTGAGTTCCAAAATGGCTTCTCTGCTGAAACTGAAGATTCTCTCCCGTAACGGCTCGTTTTCGTTAAACGTAACTCTGGGCCCACCTTCCGGAACTCTTAAAATCGCCGATGAAATCAGTGCCGAGTCCCGGGAAAAATCCGGTTGCCTCGCGATTTTTTCAACGCTCCGATCATCACTCGCATTACTAATCTTTCTGCAAATTTCGGCGAAAGTGTTGAAGAAATTCCAAAACGACGTGCCGTCAACGATGGCATGGTTAACGGAACACCCGATGAAGAACCCATCAGCAAGCTCGGTGACTTGGACGGCCATGATCGGCTTGTAATGCCCCTGATAACTAACCGTCTTGTCGAAGCAGAAAAACTCCTTAACCAACTCCGGGACATGGATGGGACCAATGACGTCACGGACGAACCGCGTGGCGCATTTCGAATGGTGGAACTCCACGCCAGCGTCGTTGCAACTTACGTAAATGTACCCGTTCGGGTCGGTGTGAAGCCGACCGGCGAGAGGAGAGAAAAACGACAGCGTCTTGGACAGGGATTGTTTGAGGAGGGAGACGAGTGAGTCTATGGGAACGGGAGGGAGCGTGAAGAGGCAACCCTTTTGTATGTAATGACAAGACAGCATTGGGAGGTCTGAAACTGAAAGCTTCAGTTCTCCTAGATTCGACTTCCGGTCTGGGAAGACTGTCGATTTTGAGACAAGAACCAAAGGAGAAGAAGGCATTTTTGTTTCTGGGTTTTCTTCTTCACTTCACTGTACCCTCTCACTCTTAGTATGGGTTCTGGCAATGGGGGGTTGGGGAGGTATTTATAAGGATTTGGGTGCATGAATATGGCAGCTTTGAGTTAACTTCTAACATTTTTTTTAGTGGAGGAGCAAAAACAAATCAATGGTTGACAATTTGACAGGGCAATGGAAAGGATTTTAATGGTGAGTTGGAGCAAGTTGGTATCTTTTCCCAAGCCATAAGTCCATTGAATAATTGAAAAGTCCACATCAATTTTCTCTTCTTTTTCTCTACAGGAATATCTTTCACTTATCTCTTGCAATTCTGGGTCACAAGATTTTGATCTCAAATATATATATATATATATATCTTCACTTCAAATCAGTCTCTTGCAAGAATTTATGCCCACCTGATTGTACATTGTCTCAATCTTTTATCACCAAAGAAAGAAAACGTTCATCACTAAAGAATTTTATTTCATTTCATCGATCTTTAAATATTTGTCTCTCTTTAATCTTTACGAAAGTTAAAGATAAAAATTTTGATTCGGACTTATACATTCAAAGCTTTTTAATATGTACTATAAAAGACGTAAGAGTATTAGGTGGCTGAAAATGAATTCACATTTTCAAAAGGAAACCAGATAAAAACGGAGAGGAAAAGAGTATTTATACCTCTTTTCTCACTTACTCTTTTATATGCAATTAGTTCCTGTACTTGTAAATAGATTTAATTTTTATGCTTTTCGAAATTAACCGTGTCGGTTCAATCATTAATGGATATAATCTATGATTATACAAAAGTTAATATGGATAATGGGATGTGTTGTATCTAAATTTAAGATAGATTCCATGGCTAATCCATTTCTTTTGCATGCATAAATAAATAAAAATGGGGGAAGAATCCCACTGTCCCGTTTGAACTTCTGTAAGTAGGCTGTCATTCCCAAATCCCCAAGCAAAGTCGGCTGAGAATCTCAACTGTTTTTAGCTAATCTTGAACTGTATATCATCAGATTTAATTTGGCTCTTTTTAATTATTAAATCCCATTCTTCCCCTTCTTCTTCTTCTTCCTAGTATCTTAATTATAAATAATTTCACTTGCTGAAAGTCGGTTAAATTAATCCCATTTTTTTTTATTTGTCGGCTGTGGGACTTGTGGGTACTTTCCATTTTGTTTGTGGGTTACTTAATTGTTTGACCTAATTATGAATAATTTAAAGACTTGGAGGACCTTTGACAGATCAAGACCAACCATGAAGGATATTATATTTGCTAATACAGATTAAAATAATGGTTTACATGTTTTTAAATTAATATTTGATTCCTATGTCCAAGAGCTGGGGATTGGGGAGTTGGAGAGATGTGTTGCTGTGAACCTTGGCATCTGCAAATTACCAGCTGATGACAGTTCAAGTGTACCATCAAAATGGATTCAAAGTGCATTAATTTGGCTAACATTCAGTTCCTCTTGCATGTCTTTGGCTCCTTCCAAGAAAATAGTGCTAGCTTGGGGTGGCTTCTTTTCTTTTTCAGTACAATNATATATATATATATATATATATATATATATATATATATATATATATTGTATTTTCAACCTTTCTCATACAACGTCTTATAATTTTTTTCGATTAATATCTTGTAGATAATCTTTATTTTAAAAGAGTAAAACGTTTAAAATATAATTTAAAAAAACTTGATGGTGTTATGAATTTCTTCTAGGCACAATATTGGGATTCAATATATTTCTAAATTCTTAAACAATAATAATCTTAATTAATTAACAACTAAATTAACCGGCATAATAGTCAATTAATCTTAATTATACTTGTAATTTCATATGGGATACATTATTTTTCAATCCTTGTTCTTCATATTTTCTTCCCCTCGGCCTCCATTTGTCTCTCCTACTAATTATATGATAATTGAAACAAGTCAACAAATGATTAAGTATATGATTAAGGTGAAAGAAAAAAAATTAGCTTATAATTCTTGATCAGTTTACCCCTTGAAAGGATGACAAGCAGGAAGGGGAGCGAACAACAAATTAGCCTCTTTGTTCAGGGTAGCTACTGCTTACTCGATGTTAATAGCTTAGACAATAATCCCCACTTCTTGCAGACGTCATTGCACAAGTCAAAGTTTGGATTACAACCAAACCATTACTTCTCAAGTTAGTTATCATTAATAATGAGGGTTTATACATAGTAACCCTTCGTGCATGTACCTAATCTTTGAACTTTGCATGGATCCTTCGAATTACGAATAAGTCGGTCCACCTTTTTTTGTTCAAAAGACAGTGACGATTCGAATTTTAAATTTTATTTTTTAATTAAAAATAATAATAATATTAGTCAAATAAATACAATTTTTGAAAATTACGTCTAAAATACTTCCTTCATTGAAACTTCTCACTTTGACTCAAAAGAGCTAAATTTCCAAATTTTAAGTGTTGGGGTCATGTAGGTTAGAGCTCTGAAAACCAAAGGGGAGAGAGAGAGATAGTGATAACCAGTCGCAAAAGGCTCTTTTTTGACGAAGTCCAACTGTCAAACAATTAATGTTTGGGGACTAATTTGGAAACTTAGGAATTAGACAAGACATCAAACTGTGTACTCCAATGGAAAGGATGTAAACAATTTCCAGTCCTAACTTGATTGCGGCGGTCCCCAGTTGCAATTCAAACAGTGTTGCAGTTTAAACGTGAAACACAACAGTGTTTGAATTATATGCGGTTATCATGTATGTAATTGGGTTTGGTATTAGCTAAGATACACATCGAGAGATAGATAATTTTTTCTATCTCATGTATCGCATTTCAGGTCTCAATATTTGAATTCATGAATCTTAAATTGAAATTTCAAGTTCTAACCGTTAAAATGTTCTTTGAAATCGATTATCGAATCCTAATCATGTATCATGTATCATGTATCATGTATGTAATTGGGTTAGGTCTTAACTAGGTTAAGTAATGAGAGATAGATTACTCTTTTTGTCTCATAAATCCCATCTCCGATGTCTCAATATTTGAATTTGAAAATCTTATTAAATTAAAGTTTCAAGTTCTAACCGGTAGAATGTTCTTTGAAATTAATTATCCAATCTTAACCACGGTTATAATACCTGATTTATATACAAAAATATAAAATTTAGGGCAATAATTCAATCATTATTCAGTGTAAACAATCACATAATAACCTATAAATTATGCTCCTAAATGAATATTGGAGGAGTTTGCACCCATGACAATGATGGACAAATTCGAGCCAATGAACCTTTCATGGTATACCTACTGCATGCTATTGCTATATGATATTGATAGCTTTCATACTAATTAAATTCGCAACGACGACTGCACCTAGTCAATGGTTCCCATAAACTACAAGTTGAAATTTGTTTAATAAAAAAGGAAAGGATCATCAAGAGTTTTTATAGTAAGGCTTTTAGGGTTCATGTACCTAAAAATGAAAACTATCAATATGTTGAACTTCTAGCATGGATTCCCATTGATGTTCTTTGAACACAGCCCACCTACAAGCTGCTTCAAATCAACCAAAACTCATCCTGTAATCAACATAATTTTGCCTTCCAATCACTCACCTTTTCGGCTTTGGAGATACGTCCTTCTTTCTCTATCTTAATACATATTTAAGTAGCCCGCGTCTAATTATCTTTTCTTTTAATAAAACGTTTAGATTAGGGGAAAAATTAATATTCAATTACGAGTATATGATGACGGATTTAGAATTTTGCATGATGAATGATTAAAAGGTAATTATACAAAGTCATGAATTTATATATATTAAATTTTATACATAATAATAAATTAAAAATTAATGGGTGACGGCCATCACCTCCCACCACCATCTTCGGTCCATCCTACGACTACATAGTTTTTGCACATATGAAGAAGTGCTTTGAGAAAAAGATGAGATTTAAACCCTAGACGTACGTCTTTATCCTTTTTTTTAAGCAAAAACCAACATATATGTATATATCGATTCATACAATTTTCATTGTTTATACCCGATCTTATTGTATGTTGAAAACGTTATTTAGCGAAGGAAACTAACTAAATATACATGTTCCAATATAATTGTATAATTACCAATAATTATAATTATTAGGTATATATTACAAGCTATATCACTGAAAATTTTGTTATGAATGATGCAAAGCAAATACCAAAAACGTGCCCTAGTTTTGTTTGACTAGGGTTAATGATAACATTTTGGGTTTATTAGTTTTCAGTGTTGAAAAATCTTTCTTGACTACGAATTGATCAAATGAACAAGGACATGTACCTTTGATTTTTGGAATCGAAGAAGAAGATGAAGATAATGACATGTGCATGGACGGTTCTTGTCCATCTCCAACAGAGAAAATAAATCCTTTCACAAAATAATTTTTAAAAAAAAAATATTTTTGAGGCCCCTTTCTGATCAGTTGTACAAAAGATTTTGATGGGGTGAACATGGTCGATTCCTGTTACATTATCTCAACATGTTGGGTTGAAGACCTTGGTATAAGTTTGCTTGCCTTAGAAAAATACGGCTAAGGCAAACAAATAACAAATTTATTAAGCAATCAAGATATTACAATAATAAAATTTTATGTTGATTTTAAAAATAAATTTATATATATATATATACACACGTGATGCAAAATAAAAAAATATCATTACTTATCTTCTTTAAACTATTAGTAAATAAAAAATTTATTTAATTAATAAATTTTTCTCGTGTTAAGTGAGATAAATGATTTAGTGGACGAATGTATTTTTGAAAATAAATAAAATATTTTAAAAGTTTTGCTTTATTGGCTTCTTCTTTTTTTTTCAACCTTTCATTTTCCGAAACACCTTTATCCCATCGATTCTTTGGTAGAATAAAAAATAAAATTATTTGAATAGTAATAGTAGAGCTAAATGATTGAGCATATCTCGTCTTGTTGGAAATATGAGACAAAAGGTCTAATCAAATCCTGGAAATTAAATTAGGTCCTATTTACCTTCGAAAGGTAAATAAAAGGTCTAATCTTCTTTAATTCTTTCATGATTTTCAGCCCATGGATTCTTTTATAGGGTAAGATTATGAGAAGAATATATACTCTCCTCCATCCACCACATTCGGTAATATAGGGTTTGGCCCGTTGTGTAGGATGATTATGAATACTTTATAATTAGGTATTTTGTATTATTCAAACCGATTAGGTAGAATTAAGATATTTTATGATTGAGTTTGAATAATATTTGGATGTTAAATTTACTATCTATCACGGGTCAAGTACCGGTCATAAGATATCAACTATCCAAACTCGATTATAATAAAAAAATATTATTAAGTTATAATTTTATATTTTTAAAATATTAATTTTTAATCGATCAAAATAAATAATAAATAATTAAATTTTAATCGAATTCGGATTCGAGTATTTCAAAATTAACAGACAACCTATCTACGTTTACATTAAATAAAGGTGTGAGATGAATTTGGCAGAAGAAGAACTTTAACTATAAAACTGCCCAAATGCATGAATGTTTCTGATTGAGAAATGAAGGTACAAATCATGGAAGCTGCAGGCAAGGCTTTTGAACAATTTTGGTGTATATTTATAGAATCTAACCCTTTGCTCAAATTTAAAGTAGGCTTAGCAGCTACTAAATAAGTGCCATGGTGCTATGCACAAAGCTAGCTACAATATTGAGGGATATTAATTAATCAATTAATCAACAATAAATTTTGTCAATGTCAAGAATTTTATCTACTATTTAATTGAGATTTTAAATTTTAACGTGCATAATACAAAATGAGAATTTTTTATCCAATTTATTTACAATTCAATAAATATGTTGAAATTTATCGATTATTCAATCAAGATTTTAAAATTTTGACCAATAAAATATAGAACGAGAACTTTCTAGTCAAATTTATTGATATTGTTTGTTTGTTATTTTGAACAGTAATCCAGGTTCTATATACCAAAAATTTCCAATCAAATTATGTTTGAGAACACTCTTTCTGACCAAGTCCAAGTTACTATGCTATATTTTTTTGGCTGTTTTTGGAATGCATTGTCAAAAAGAAAAAGTTCTATCTGTGCTTTCCTTTAATGGAGAATAATAATGATATTACTATAAATATTTATATACATTATAATAATGAACCGGGTGCCGATTCTCTTGTGAAGTTGAACATCAATAGCTATTTAACATTCGTGACACAGTATTGATTTATAGTAAAACGATAAGAAAAACTTAAAATTCAAATCTCATTGAAAATCGAGAAGGAAAAGGTTGGAAAATCATCTTTTGCTTTAAGTACACGAGAAAAAGATTATCAAAATTTAAATATCAAATCTTATGGCTTGAGTTAAGCTTAAATCATAAAAAGATTATGAATCTCATTGAAATTCCAGGACAACGAGAAGCATTTAGCAATGACTAATTTCCATTATCTTGACTCCCATATCAACAATGACCAAGAACTAAACAAAATGACATTGCTGGTAGGCAAAACGAAAGTTTGTCTCTTCTTTGTTTTCCTCTCATTGCATGCTATGGATGATGATGATGAATAAAGAAGCAGAAGAAGGGATGATCCTATATGGGGATGGATGGGTTTTGTCTGTACGTCCAACGGACAAAACAAGTGCAGGACAGAATATCTCGATTGAGATATCAAAAAATTTCCAATGACAAAGATAAGTCATGGAACCCCCCCCCCCATGCTTTGTGCCTCAATGGCCTGAACATGGTCCTTTCCTGTCACCATTGCAATAAATGGCAGAAAAAGGGTATCTCAGTTGATGATCCTTTGCTAGCTAAGCCTATATGGCTGACAAAATGCGTGGGGGTGGTGGTGGTGGAGATGGTCAAAATAGAAGAAAAAGATAATAATAAATGCAGTACACTGATGGCTCCAATATGGCAAATTCAGGTTAATCATTACAACAACTTCTTCCTCCTTAGAGATATATTTGAGGGCAACAACAAGACGCAACTGCAAAAGAATAATTGCCCCAATCCTATGGATTTGACACAAGAGTTTGAATACATCAACCAAAGAGAGAGGTACAAAGCTAGACCCTTTTGGTTTCATGCGTCATTTTTGTACACTTTGTTTTGTCAGAGTGACAACTGTCCATCTGCATTAAGCTGTAAACATGTTTTGAGTGACTGAGGAAACACAGCCTTTTTTCTTCTCAATATTGGCTAAAATCACAACTAGAAATGATAGCTGAGAGATATATACAGTAGTAATTCAATTATTGAGAATTTTGAGTTAGACTAGCTAGTAAAGAGTTATGTAGGATATTCATAGGGTGCAAGTTCAAATCCTGACATGAATAGGATGAGATTTACAGAACGAGAAAGAGTTACAGAGTTGTAACATATTCGTACTTTGTAAGTTCAAATCCCGAAAATGAACGAGATAAAGTTTAGAAAACGACAAAGGGTTGAGTAGTTGAATATTAAAACCATTTCTTTTGGAAGTGAGACCAAAGACCAAAAGCAAAAATGCCCATGATTAATCAATATACTACCATATATTAGCTTGAAGATCTTGTCGGAACCCTAATGGGTTAGGTCCCTGGCTAGCTTTCAATTAAGTTTTTGACAGGACAAGTTGCATTATGCAGCATAATGCTGATCTTCTGTGTTCATGATTTCAGCCCCTATACGGATGTCCTTTCTAGCTTTGTACAAGAGTAGCGAAATTTCTTATGGAAATGCTTAAATGATGAATGCATGAATACATGATAATGGGAGGAAAGAAACTTTCCACAAGTTGCCAAATGCATGAACATGTCTGCAAACACTGGTGATGACAGTCACCGGAAGCTGTCTAAGGACTTTTAACAGGAGAAAAACATGGGCAAGTTCTGCCAAAAAACTCTCTGTGCTTAAAGCAAAACAATAGTTTCCTATCAAGAATATAGCAACTGGCCTCTGAAAACTACTAAAAAGAAGGACATCTTCCCTTTGCTCAAACATGTAAACATGAACTAGAAGCTGTGTTTCACAACTTTTTCATGAGAACTAATAAAAGCTAAGTGGACATACATTTCAACCTGTTGGTGTGGGACATTGGGGGTTCCTTTTCTCTTCCCCTGAATCAATTACAAGAAAGAATAAGAAAACCCAAGCACTATCTCTCTAGGTACATGCCACTCTTTCCACTAATGGAGGAGTACATCCACGGATCCACCCAGGAAATTGTAAAGAAGCACAAAGGTTGTCGAGTCGTGCAGTAATTGAATTTTGAAAAGAAACAAAAGGGGAGGGGAAAAGCATCATGATTTTGCTGTCTAGTTTAATAATTTATATATGTTGCATGTTTCATTTATAAACCAGACAAAAGAAACTTCTTTGTCAACTGTGGTGTGGTAGTGCTCATCACTTTGCATTGCATTGTACCACTATTAATGCTGTATGCCACCTCTTCTCACAGTGCTGCATTTGCATTTTTCTTTTCTTTTTTTTTGTAACTTTTTTGAATTTTTTGAAAGATTTTTCTAAAGAAACATGAAATACCCATCATTTCCATTTCCATGTACTGTATGTTAATTCAATCTGATCATGTATACATACTCTTACAATTATCAATCATTGCTCACCAGCTGGCAATCAGCAACAGCTGATGCTTACAAGTTCACAGAGCCAAACTTCAATCTTCTGATGAATCTGAATTGCCTGCAAAACCCCTCCAGATTTCATAAACAGAACTATGGTTTAGTGAAGCATCATCTTCATGAATATATATTTGTTAAATTTCAATACGGGCATGAATCAATTGACAATAGGTGATTGACAAAAGGTGGAGAGATCTTTATTATATTTATATATTCAGGATGTTACAGATGTGAAATTATCATTGTTTTACTCCCCGTCACGTGTAGAGATTTTGAACTCATCATGTTATATGAATCAACAAAGATGAAATAGACAAAAAGGTCAATAAATAAAGACAACAGCTGCCCTGATATTATATTAAAATTTTAAAACAGGTATTCAATTTAAAATCAATTGATAATAAGCGGAGAGTGAACAAATAGAGAGGAAACCAACGAAAAAGCATGAATCAACATAAAGAACCACAAAGGGACCAACTAATGGAGGCAGATGACATGAACTAGCTTATCAAGCTTACAAGTTGAACTTCAATTTGGATGTGAATAATCCAAAAATCTCCCTCAAGATTCATGAATCAGACCATGAATTGCTGCATTAAAAACCATTTTTTAAATGACCGTGGCCACAACTACTGTCATTAACAACCAGCAACTAGCTAATAAAGAAAAAACACAATGTAATGCTAAAGGACCTGAATGTACAGAACCGGAAAGCAAAAACATTAAGTATAATTATCCATACTTTAAACGTTTTCAAAGCAGTTGTTAGCAGCGTCATAGACTTGTTAGTCAAAAAGGCCGGACAAAGATATTTTTTCTTCTTACTAAAAATGGTTAAGATTCCACTCTAATCTGTCCAAGTGGATAAGCCAGCAAATTGGGGTTTGTACTTTGTTCAATGCTTATGATTGTTAAACATCAGACATCCAATGAATCCTGGTCAAAAGGAAGATAAGACCCCTTAGAGAATGAAGGGGGTGAATGCTAGCAGCTCAAAGGGAGGAAGGAGGGAGGGAAGGGCCTGCACAATCCAGGAAAAGACAATGCCTTTATCCTTGAGGGGGGAAATAGACATTGGACACCGACCTTTGTTGCCTCTACAGAAGAACTGTTGGTTTGTGGAGCATAAAATAAAGTTGAGATTTAGATTTTGTGCATAGAAAAAATGGGACCCCTTGTATAGTAAAGTCAAGCTTAGCCCCATTCAGTTTATGACTAGAATCTTTTGCTGTTTAATTGTGGTGCATGCATAATGACAGATGACTTCATCAAAGGGACTCCCATTGTTGTCATCCTATCACTATTTCCCCTAAAGGATCAGAACTTTTCCTGTGGCATATCTTATCATTTTAAGTGTGATAATGCACAAAAGCAACATAATACTGTATAGGAATTAATCACATTTGAATTTCTCTCCGTCCGCCATAATCTTCTCTGTGTTTGATGTGAAAGATAAAACATGAAAGAATAGTTGATACTAAGTGACTAAGTCACATCCTTCCTAACATGTCCAATTTTCTATTATTTCTATCAAAAACAAAGTAAAATATTCATTAATAAGACAGATTGTCTGTCTATTATAATTTTTTTTGTATTCAGTACGAAAGATAAAACGCGAAAGAATAATTGATACATAATGACTTAATCACATCTTTACTAACGTTTTCAAATTTTGTTATCAATCCTAACGAGATAAGTTGTCCATCCATTTTAATCTTCTTTGTGTTTGATGTAAAAGATAAAACTTGAAAAAATAATTGATACCTAATGACTAAATCACATTCTTACTAACATTTCCAATTTCCCATCCTTTGGATGATCAGACAAGTTGATATCTCCTCTGACATTCTTATTTTATCAGAGTATATTGATTATGAGAAATGGTTTACTTATTAATGACTTGGAAACTTTTCTTTCCTTTATGAATTTCCTTTTGATGGAATCCTTTCTCAAGAGCAATGCTCACCGCAAGAAATTCACAATCCGAGTGAACTGATCAGATAAAAACATGGTCCTGACTCCACAGTCTTGAATCCTGACCCTGTCCAAAAAAAAGGGACCATCGGCCCGACAGAAAATCATTTCGACATGAGCACCCTGGGCTCCATAGACCCAAAGCTCCACCCATGAAAACAGCTCTTTGCTTCAAACTGAACCCAAATCGTTTGGACATTTTCAGAAAAGGGTGGGTCCCTCGATCATTGAATTGGCCAGTATAGACAAACTCAGGCCTAGCTTTAGATTTTTACTTTGCAAATTTCGATTTCCTTCTGTTAAGAGGTTTGATGGTTGGCAACACTTTGATCTTTACACTGTTCAATTGCTGTGGACTTGAATGAGGCTTGAGTTGAGCCTAAGGTTGTATATTTAGAAAGGATGGAGGAAAGTTCTTTTTGAGTTCATTTTTGGGATTTTAACATTCTTTGAAATCAGGATATTCAAAAATTTGGAACATGCACCCATAGGATGAATGAACAGAATGAACTCTTAAGGTAAATGACTACAGAAGAACAAAAAACCGGGTAAGAAAAGCAACCAGAAAACACCCTTTGTTCTATTAACATCAAAGAACAACTTATAAGAGAGAGGCAACATAGGGATGGTAAACAAGCAGAGAGTGAAGGGAAGCAATGGTGATAACGGGGAGCGTAACTGGTCTCGGAGTAGGAATTACACTAGCAACAATGATGCAGGCAATAGAAAATAAGCACGGATAGCATTTGACACCAAAATCTCTGGTCTCTTGGCACCACTAATAGGTTTTTTTGTTTGCATCCACAGTGATCATGAATCATACAAAGATTCTAACACACATGTAACAGCATGCCACCAACCTTAATATCCTGGAGTCAAACAAGAAAAGTTCTTCTAGGTTCCAAAGGAGAAGAGGGCACCATGGAGAAATACCCTCCCTAACATGAGAGCTTGTTATTTGTTAACTACTTGGATAAAAGAGCACACAAGTGGTAACAACTTGAGTAAAAGAACCTGTACCGAGTCGATTAACAGTTTACTTCTTATTTATTTTGACTTTCATATCTACAAGGCAAAACAAAGCTTGATAATACTTTAATAAACACACAAAGGAACTAGGTGGAGCTCACAGCAAGCTGCATATGACAGCTAAAGAAGAAAACTTCATAAAGCCTTCCGAGTATCACTCACACCAGCAATTCAATTCACTATGAAGAACTATAGCTTAGAGGAACTAAAGCTGTAACTTCCAAAATAGAGCAAGTCTACGAATATGATTTCCAATCTCAGTTTTTCACACACCCAATTAACATAAAATGATTAACAAAGCTTGGCCTCAACCTAACCCCCCCTATCATACACCCTTCTTTGTCATAAAAAAACATGACTTTTAATCTAATAAGGCCTCACTGGCAGTAATTTGGTTCATAATTCAGCTCAATACCCATTCAACCTCCAAACAAAAGCCATCAACATAAACTTAAAATAAAAAAAATACAAAAAAAAAAAAATTCACATCAAAATGGTATTCTACATGATCTTATATTTCGATTCGGTTTAACATAAACAATGCAAAGTCTTTCGAGCTTCATCAGGCAAAGACACAAGAATGCAAGCGTTTCTGAACCAACCCAGCTCGACATGGCCAGTGTTAATCCTAATTTTCAAGTTAATCAGCTAGCATCATATACAGTAACTCAGAAAACAATCTACAATCAACACACAAAATGCGAAGATTCAACATAAACGGAACAACAAAAGTTAAAACTTATAATTAAACACTAACAATTTATTCTCGAAGCAGAAGAAATTAGCACATAAAAAGCATTAAAGAGTTATTCTCCGCTCACTCTTTTTCTCTGCTGATTTTTATCCCAACCATTAAAAACCCAAACCCATCAGATCACAATTATTTACATAAGTATTTATAATTATACGCCATGAGCATCATCATATCATATAAAAACCGATCAATAATCCGGACGATGATAATCACTGTAATCATCCCTCTCCTTTGACGCCACGTCTTGCTCCACTCTTTCACCAATCTTGTCTTCTTCGTATTTCAATCCTTCTTCCAATGCCAGTCCACCTAAAGCCCCCGCGACTGCTCCAACAGCCAATCCGGTCCCGAGACCTATTTTGGAGCCTCCTCTAGGCTTCCAATCGTACGGAGAGTAATCTACTGGAGCCGATGGGGTGCCGTAGCCGTAAGACCGTTCGAAGAAGGGGCGTGGAGGCATGGGCGGTGGCGGAGAGGAATAGTAGTGGCTGGAGAAATAGGGAGAGTAAGCGTCCGGGATGGAGGAGTACGACGGTGGAGGAGGAGGAGAGGCTGACGGTTGAGGTGGCGGCGGGGGAGGAGGAGGAGAGGCTGCCTGTGGAGGAGGCGGCGGGGGAAGAGAAACGTAGGGCGAGTACCTTGGTGGAGGAGGGGTATTTGTGTAATAATAGCTAGGAGGGGCAAAATGGTAATCGTGAGGTGGAGCAAGTGGACGTTCGCGGATGCCGAGTTTCACCCGAATCTTGCCTTGGGGACGACCAGATGGTCGGAGGACAGAAAAGGTCCGGATCTTAGAACCATCTTCCGGGTCGGGTAATTCTTTGAGTTCAACCCGGAGGGTTCCGACAAGAGGCTTCGGAGTTTCCGAAGGCTTGGAGTGGAAGATCTCGAGGGTAAGAACGGCGTCGTACAGAGGGACAGCGAGGGGAAGGGTAAAACGCTCGTTCCAGACCGGTCGAGTTGAACCGGAATCGTCTGAGCGGGTCGAGAGACGTCGGTCCGGATTGACCCAGAAGACTGCGTAGGGCTTGAGATCGCCGTTTCGCCAGTTGACGTTTTTCAGATGCTTGGCTGAGACGATCGTGAGATCGAGGTCGAGTAGCCTTGGTGGCGGCGGTCGAGAGGAAGCGGCCATGGCTGCGAGATGTTAACGTGCAACGGGTAAAGGGGTGCGCAGGATAGCTGGATTGTTTTTTGATGGAGAGAATGCGGAGAGTGGGGGAGACGGTTGCTTGGGAAGAGGAGAAAAGTGTGATAGTAATGAAATGACGGTTTTAACCTTGCTTATTGTTGAATTTCGCGGGGCTTGGAAGGGGACGTGGCGAAATGTCATTGGTTCAGTACGATCTTTTTCTTTTTATTTGATGATTTATCTTATTCTTTTGTTTAACATCAAAGCATACATTCTCCTATGCAAGGACAACAAGAATAGTTTTTAAAGCATCCAAAGCATATATATTTGTTCGTTTATTATCCACACCTTTCTTAAATCTAAGATTTCTTTGAATTTGATTACCTAATATAATTAGCAACTTGACACTATGGGTGTTTTTTAAACATAAGTATAAGACAATTTTCTATCAACACCCTTTGATAGTCTGTTGGATTATTGATATATATATGCTAAAATTACAATAAAATAATGCAAGCTTACACCTATAAGATATTGAAAGGCCAAACTACAGTATCCGTGATTTTGTCGGCTCCAAAAAATACTCATATATAACATTGATTTATCATTTAATCAAATAAAGATTAGTCTCTCTTAAAATACATAAACTCATTGAAATTAAATTGAGTCACGTCCAAAGAAGAAAGAAAGTATTAGTCTAGTTCTATAACATAAACTCCTAATTACCAACAAGTTCAGCGGTGTGCCTTAAATTTTCCACTAATATCATAGAAACTGTAATATGCCCTTCACCCAGAACTGCACCTTCAACGAACCTGGCGAGTCCGAGTCTATTGCATTGTCTTTCCCCTATTTCTTTAGGGAAGGGCACCTTGGCTCTGCCCACCACGACCACGCCCCTGGAAGGCCCGGGATCACATTTAGACGGCACCCTGATGACTTCCAGGCTCAAGAAATTGGATTGCAGGGGCACACGGTTTTTCAGTGGGATGTCGAACCGTTCGTTCCATATCACGTCCGGGTACCCTCCAGCTTCTTCTGTCAGGTATTGGGTTCCAGGGTGGATACTTGCGAAGACTCGGTAGTTCCTACTGGTCACACCAGGGTACTGGCTTGGTGGGTCGATGCCTTCCGTACTGTGAATGATTAGTATCAGAATGTAGTCTCGTTTAACATCCGGCTCTTCTTTTCTGAAATTTCTGATAAAACTAGGAGGATATAATCTTTTAACCTGTTCAACTCTGTTCTCCCTGCCAATCTACACAAAAAAAAAAATTATTATTTGATATAATAATTAACTTTATTGATTAAAAAAAAGTAAAATTTGAAGTCTTATTCAAATAGGGTTTAGACTCATAAATCTGATTTCGGATTTAAAATTTTGTAATAAAGATAGTTAAAAGTAATCATAATTAAGGAGTCTGCCATTCACAAGTTAATACTAGATTCAGAATTTTACCATAAAAGTGACTAAAAGATAATTATAAAAAAATCACATTATATATCTTAAATTTTATATATATAATAATAATAAATTAAATTTAAAAATAGAGAATAACGGCCAACTCCAGCATTGAATTACTTTTGCTATTCAATTAATTGAAAAATTTTATGGCTCCGCCATTAAAGTATTTTTTCTATTCAATTAATCAAAGAAATTTATCGATAATTTTTGTATAGTAATAAAAGAAAAAACAAGATGGAAAATATTATTTAGAAGAAAATTACCCATAGGTTCTGGCTTGATTCCACCATGATCTCTGACTTGAGAAAAATAAAGAGTCGAAGAAGCAAAGGGGAACAAAGAGGAGGTTGGCTTGGCTAGTTAATAGTATAAAGGTAACTAAAAATAGTTTGGGTGGAAAAGGATGTCTCTTTATAGAGTTTAGATTCGATTAGAATTTGCTTAAAGGTCTATTAATTATTATTACTAGATAAAGTTTGTAGAAATTTTATTTAAAAAAATATTTTTGTTGTATTTAATACATTATTCTTGCCAAATTCAAATATAGGCAATATATTAATTGTAATGATATTCTCTAAATAACATCTTAATAAGTGCTTATAATTAGTCTTTAATATTTGTCTATAATTAGGGTTTCTTTTGATACTTAATATTAGTAATAATAAATAGAGACAATGCTCGAAAAAGCTATTGATCTATTAAAGTAAATTTAAATAAGTCATTATTTTTTTATCAAATTATTATATTAACTTTTATGATTAATAATTAGTTAATTGTCATTAATCAATATATTTTTTGTGACAATAACATTACATTAATGTGAAAGATAAAAATTTTTATATGATTATATATTTACATTATACCATCATGTTACGTTATCATTAATTATGATATGTCGATATATCCTATTATTATCAATTATAACATGTCAGAATATCACATCAACGTCAGGTGATATAAAATGATAAGTGATATTATAAATAAATTAATCATTAATCATAAAATTTTATTTAATTTAAAATAAAAATATAAAAATTTATTTGATATAAAATAAAAATATAAAAACTTAATTGAACGTAACAAAAATTAAAAGTTTATTTGAATTTTTTTAAATAGTTTAATTTTTTTAAAATATTATGTCTAATAAATATTAATTGGAAATTCTTATTAGGCATAATTTACTTGAATAACTAAATTTTATTTGTTAAACAATACTAGCAACTAATTTTGTGGAAAATAAATATATTAAAATAATTGAAATAATAATATTATAAATTATTTTTAATTTTTAAGTATTGTACTCCGATGCACATCTATTTCAACAAACTCAGCACACCTCCCGATGAGGACAATTCTGTAGTTAAATCAAACAACGGAGGACAGATTGGTCAAATTGGCTTTAAAAGAGGCGGACGACACCTAACTGGCATTTAATTTTGGGTGCATGAAGTACAAAGGATAGAAAATGAAAACACAAATTCCTACTAAGTGTAAGTGATAATCTATATTAATATTTAAGGTCACTAGATGCTATATGGTATATCCTATAGCTTTAGGACTATGTCAATAAAAATATATCATTAAATGTGAATGTTGACTTGACTTTTTTAAATGACGAGATAGGTTGAATGAGAAAAATATTTCTTTTTTAACACATGATCATTATAAACATTCAATTTATCATGTTAAAAAAATCGTGTTATCTATATCGAGAATAAAAGATACTAGTTAAGATTAATAATTATTAAGATTATGTATGTTATGTATCATTTTTTTTATCTACATAAATTTTTATTAGAATAAAAATAATAAAATATGAACTTATTTGAGTACAAAAAATGATAGTTATTTTTTTGTAGATTTTCTTAAATAACGAGATTAATAGAGCAAGAACAATTTTCTTTTAAGACATAATTACTACAATTAGTCAATTTGGTCATGTTAAAAAAGTCGTGTCATTTATCATAAGTGCAGAGAATGCTAGCCGATAATAAGGTCATATGTGCCAAATAACATCTTTTTATCAATATAAATGTTTATCTAGATAAAAATATAAAAATATGAATTTATTTAGATACAATAAAATGATGATTTTTTAAAATATATATAAAACAATTCACTCATTTATTTAGCATTTTAACTTTAATTGAAATTATATTTTTCATTTAATACACTATTCTTGTCAAATTCAAAAAAAATTAATACATTAATTATAAAAACTTTTCTATAAATATCCTTTTAACACGTGTCTTCAACATTTATTTTTATTAAATAAATACTTGCAAATATTTATTTAAATATCACTTTAATATTGTTTGGTTTACCAAATTTCAAAATAAATTTTATATTTACATATTGTTCTCATCAAAATCAAGAAAAAAAATTCATTAGTTTCGTTAACATTACTCCATCTTAAAATAGTATGAGTAGACATATTACACTTAAATGAAATTAAATTGTTTTATCGACTAGATGTTATAATATTTTTTTGTTTATAACACTTGGCAGTTATTACACTCTTCGTTCCCTTTCATTTTCTTTCTTAAACGGAACAACTAGGAACCAAAAACCAAACGGGAAGGTCCCCATCTCCCCGCAAAATGTCTTAATACGCTTCCTTCGCTTTAGCCAAAGTCAGAGATAGCTTTGTTTAGATCTCTTTTTTATTCTCTTTTTCTCTGCTTTTTCTTAAAATCCGAACACCAGATTTTCTCGGGAAAGTAGGGAGCGAAAACGATGTCGGACGCTTTGATTAATGGATTGGCGGGAGCCGGTGGAGGGATCATAGCTCAGCTCATCACGTATCCTCTTCAAACTGTACGATTCTCTTTTTTCTGTTTCTTTTCTTTTCTTTTATTTCCTTTTTATTTTTCTTTATTTTTTTATGTAAATATTTCTGTTCTGCTTTTGCTTTGATCTAACAGGTAAATACTCGTCAACAAACAGAACGTGATCTCAAGAAAGAGAAACGGAAACTCGGAACCATTCAACAAATGTCCCAGGTCTTTTTTTTTTTTCCTTTTTTCTTTTCAATTTTTGGTTAGATTATGGTTTCACGTTATAGTTAACGGAAGGTTCTGAACATTTAACGGATTATGTTGACGGAGTTCAATTTTTGAGCCTTTTGAGTTAGGTACCGTTTGAATTTGGATAGAAAAACAAATAATACTACTAAAAATTACGCTAAAATTGTTGTTGTATCTTAGTTATTTGTTCATTTTCAATTAATTATGGTTGTGTTTTTGCTTTTGAGCAAGTTTTTGTGAAAAACTAGTAAAAGCAACAATCGTACTGAGTTGTATTAATATTTGTGTTTAGTCTTGAAATTGCTTTGCTTACTTGGTGAGTAGGTTGTAAATCAAGAAGGATGGGAACGTTTGTATGGAGGCTTAACCCCATCTTTAGTTGGTACAGCTGCATCTCAGGTGAGACCTTTTAGATTTCTAGCACAAATGTTTTTTTTTTATTATATTGCTTTGGCTAGAGTACTAGGAAAGTGTTAAGTGGAAAAAAAATGAAAGTAAATATTAAAGAAATAATGCTGAGAAGTTTTTTTTTTTTTGTTGCTTGTTGTTTGAGTACTGTTTTATTGCTTTGTTTGGTTGCCGAGAGTGTGATGGGAGAAAAGATAAGTGGATTTGTGAACTTAAGAATACTTGAAATGAACTGAATTTCGCATGTTATGATTTAGTTTTGCATTGAAACCAAGGAAAGTTGGTTATTTTCCCAGATTTTTTTTTAGAAATTTTCTGCACTCTTTAGTTTTGTTAATATTTATAAGAGTTCAATATGCTGAATACTATATAAAATCCAAACTGAAGTTAGTATTGAGATTAATTACCATAAAAGTTAGGGTTCATATGTCCTTATTGATTTGAAGATGCTATTGAGCTAAATAGAATTCCTGATCTCTATCTTGGGACCTCTTTGGAGGATAGTTTCCATATAGTTATTTTTGTTGCTTAATTACATTCTTCTATAGATTGTTTCGTGAACTGGACTTTCTTACTCGTCTAGCTGTAGAGTGGATTGCATGCTTTTAGTTTAGATAAACTGATTTCTCTATCTGTAAAGTGACAGTGTAAATTTGCACCATTCTATTTGTTTAGATTTTATGGATTTATAAATACTTACTATTTCTATGGTACAGGGTGTTTATTACTATTTCTATCAAATATTCAGGAACAAAGCTGAAGCTACAGCACTCGAACGCCAGAAAAAGGGGATTGGTGATGGATCAGTAGGGGTGCTTTCGTCACTTATTGTAGCTGCTTTATCTGGGTAATTTAGTTTTATTTTTCTTTAGTGTTGCGTCAAATCTGGTTGCTTGTTATAAACTTTTTGAAAGCTTTGTCATAAACTGTGAAGCAATTGTGTAAATTTCTTATATATGATATCTACAATTGCAGTACTAAATTTTTCTTCCCCGTATACCTGTGAGCTAAACTATGCTTAATCATTTCTCTGTGTAGGTGTGTAAATGTGCTGTTGACGACCCCCATTTGGGTTATTGTGACACGCATGCAGGTAAAAAGCAAATATGCATTGCAGAAAGCTTCTTGCTGTAAAACATAGAAAGAAAGAAAGAATTTTAATATATGCATTCTTAGCACAGTCCATGAAGAAATTTATACCTGAATATCTATTACATAAGTGGGGTGCTTTGGATCTAGGCCAATGGCTTAATTCTCTAATTATTCTAGATTCCCAGGCTAGAATTATACCTTGAGAGAATAGGGTCAAGTTATATGGCCCCTTGCGTGTAATTACATGTTCTTGATCAGTATGCTTAACATTTGTTATTGCTTAGCGTCTGCACTTTTGTTTTAGATCACACATAAAGATTTGTACATCTTTAAAGTTTTGATTATGCACTGCAATTTGAAGGCACCTATTTCTTTTTCAGTTTACATTTTTGTTCATAATTAATCAAACAACTATTGTGCTGCAGACTCACAAAAAAATCTTAAAGAAAGACCATTCTAATAGGTCGACAACTACTGCTGTGGAGGAAACAGTTCTTTCTGTCATTGAGCCTCTTCCTTATGGAACTAGCCATGCGGTGAGCACAGTTGCTTGTTTTATATGGTTCTTATGTATTTAACTAAAGGCATTAAAGCTCATACAAGTTCTCTCCAGTGGAAATACTATTTTAGAATTAACATATGTAATTTGTAGTGAGTGTAGTTAAGAACTTAAGGTCTGAGAGTAAATCGGTGATTGCCGAATTGATTGCTTGAGACTAATGTGTATGAAGTTGGAATGCAGTGAAAATATTTGTCATATTATATCATCAGAATGTTCTTATTGTTTGGACAGGAAGATTTGTTCATTATGTTTGCATGGTCAATACTCATAAATATCTCAAAGATTTGGATTAATTACTTTGAAATTTTGTTTCATTGTTGATGTCAACCAAAATGCAAGATTTTTTGTTACATTTTTTTGGTTATGGAATACTTACAGATTCAAGAGGTCTATGATGAAGCTGGATTTTGGGGCTTCTGGAAAGGTGTATTCCCATCATTGATCATGGTATGTGAGAAGTGACTATTACATCTGCTAAGGGAGTATCACTGATTGTTCCTGCTGTTACTCACAGGTGAGCAATCCTTCTATACAATTTATGCTGTATGAAACGATGTTGAAGAAGCTGAAGAAAAGACGATCTCTTCGTAAGAAGGGAAACAATGGAATAACTGCTTTGGAGGTTGGCTCTGAGTTCATCTCTCTTACTTTACTAATAATTATGTCATCTTCTTATGTCAGTGTTCCTTGTAAATGTCTTTTCTTTCTCTAGTTTTAATCTCTGAGTGAGTTGTCTAATTATGCCAGATATTTCTTCTTGGAGCTTTGGCAAAACTTGGAGCTACTGCTGTGACATATCCTGTTCTTGTTGTAAAGGTATGGACCATATGACATGTAGAAGTGCATTTTTTTTAGATAAAAAAACAACTTGTTCGGAACCATCATGAATCAATCGAAATTGGATAAAGGGTTACGAGTATTATAAGACTAGCAAAAAAGAAAAATCCTATGGCCTGCCAAAATCATAACTCTGAACCATGGCCCTTGCATTGGTCATGATAACCTTATATTTATCTCTCGAAAAATGATTCAATGTCTTATCCATCTCCTTGTTGCCTTTACAGTCGAGACTTCAAGCAAAGCAAGTTACAACTGGGGACAGAAGGCATCATTACAAAGGTATGAATCAATATGGTGAAGTTCACATGATATGAATGTTTTCACTATTACCTCAAAACTCCAGGTTCTTTAACTATGCTATTTTATTGATGATATTGCCTGGTGAATGACACTTAATACAGGCAACCTGTAAGGTTGTTGCCTTGGCATTGTTTCTGTTGGAAAATGAAACAGGATGATGAAATCATGTAGAGGATCAAGGCTAATTCTATAGCAGGGTTTCGATGAATGCAAATTCTGCTTGTTTTGTGTTTCTTCTATTCTTTGAATTAATTTGTTCTATTCCCATCATGTGCATCAATATAGGGACTCTGGATGCTATTCTGAAGATGATCCGCTACGAAGGCTTCTCTGGCTTTTACAAAGGTATGAGGACGAAAATCGCACAAAGTGTTCTCGCTGCTGCTGTACTGTTCATGGTTAAAGAGGAACTCGTCAGGGGTGCTCGACTGTTGCTTATAAAGGGCGGCATCAACACCGTGAAATCCAAGCCTCCTTGACTGAAACTTGCCGCGCTCTCTCCCACCTGGCCCTCCAACTCCTATTTATTTCAAACACTAGTGAGTTGTGTTGGTCCAAAATATTCAAATTGGATTATAGCATTAACAGGCATGTACCTTGAAATAAAAGGGATATATAAAAAGATTAATTATTGAAATGAATTAATATATGGTTCTATATACAGTTCAAAAATTTATCCTTTAGGAACCTCTTATTCCTTGAATTTTCTGTGTAAAATGGTCCATGGCTCAATTTTTGGTTTAGCTGAAGAATTAACCTATTTTCTTTTCTTTCATATTGGGCCGAGAAGAAATATCGATGGGAAATGATAGACGCTTGTACCGTCTCTTTTTCTTTATTCATCTTTCGTTTCGGGAACATCTCGTGAATAAACCGCATCTATATTATAAGAAATAGTATGGAATATATCATATAATATAGTCTTCTCGTCTATAAACGAGAATTTTTGTTTTCTCAAAACACCTTATCTGAATCATAATTTTACCTTAATTCTTTCTACAAAAAATTAAATATGAAAGTTTTAATTTAAAATTTTCAATTTTTAATATGGAAAGATTTAACTTCTTATTAGAACGAATTATTGACTAAAAATGAAAAATAAAGAAAATGCCCAATGGACTGACCAAGAAACGACACCGTTCCGGTCCTTCGTAACGTCAAACTTATAAACCTTGACTTGATTGCTACACTTCGAAGCCCTCTGTCTTCCTTCTCTCGTCTCAAACTTACCGGCAGCGCCATTTCCATACCCAAGAAAACCAAAAATGCAAGAAAAGAAGGCAGAGACGGGAACCAAAAACGCGAAGAAGGCGAATCTCTTAGATCACCACTCCATCAAACACATCCTCGACGAATCCGTCTCTGAGGTAAAAAAATTTGAAAATAAAAAAAAAGAATCAAAACAACCCTAGATCCGTTAATCTTCACAATTACAGCTGAATTTTTGAATAATTATCTCTATTTTTCAAAAATTTATTTTGGATTTTTAACTAGATTGTTACGAGTCGTGGATATGTTGAAGATGTGAGGATGAGCAATGTCAGATTACTGCTTGGAACGATTATAATTGTAATCGCTCTCTTCGCTCAATTTTACAAGAAGAAGTTCCCTGAGAACCGTGATTTCCTCATCGGCTGCATCGTATTATATCCTTTTTATCATTTGTTTTTATTAGAATTTGATGTTTATTGAGGAATGTTTTGGTTTACTCTGAATTGAATTGAAATTGTGATGATAAACTGGGAAGAAACCAGTTTAGGTTCTGTTTGGTTTGTTACTTTAAAAGTAAAGTGTAATATGAGAAATCATATTTATTGAAATGAGCAAACGGATAAAATGTAATACATATCTATACATAGTTGATCCATATGAAGGTGAAATCACGTTCTTTGTTATTCACAATGAGTTGAAATGTTAAAATTTTGGTTATTATGTTAAGATATAGTATTTCTATTGTAATTTTTACTTCTAGAAGTAAAAGAGAGTAGTCAGAGCAACAACCAATCCTAGTCTCACATATGTTCTAACATCTAAGTATTTGTTTTTGTTCTGTTCATATGAAATTTTGCCTTGTGAAACTAAATTTTGTTGGAAATTCCCAACTATACTGTGAAAACTATTTCTGGTGATTAGGGTTTTGAGGAAGAAATTTGCACCTCACATTTGACCTTAATTTAGCGTCTTGGCTTCTTTGTCTTAACCTTTGAATAGAGACCAAAAGGATGACAAACTTTTCTTTTTAGTTTCTAATGCTTAGTGCCTGAAACCATATGGTCAGAGTGTATGTACTTCTAAGACAAGATGGTTGAAAAATTCCATCTTGATTTCCTTTTTTCCCATGCTTTTCTTGGCAACCAAATTGTGTCATTTTTTTATGTTACTTTCATGTTTCTTTGATCCTTGACTCTGGCAAGTATATAGTTTTCAATGGATTACTCCAATTGATCATCTACACAAAGGAAAAGAATGCAATTCTATTCACTTATCCTCCTGCTGTAAGTTCCTCTGCTTTCTAATCAAACATTTCATTATGTTAATATCTTGTGCTATGCATTGATTTTTTTCCCCTTTAAGCTGAGATTATCTTCTTGTGTGATTAGTTTGGACTTGGGTCTTGATGTGCGTAAGCCCATGATGTGGAACTTTCCTCAACATTTGCATGGTTACTGATTCTCAAGATTACCATCTAACTCTATTTTATCTTGTTGGCATGATGATATAGGCTTGAGTTTGGCAGTTTTTAATGCCAATTTTCTGTCATCTTACATTGAGGCCAAGTTTCTATTAGAAAGTTAGAAAGTATTTGCATCATACACGAAATTGAAGGAGAGCAACTTAATTCTTATGCATGTTTTGTTTTTTGTCCATCATTAGCTCAGTTCTATGCTTTTCATTCTACTGCCATATTGCTTATAAAAGTTTCTTCCATAAAAAAAGATGAAATAGTTTAATGACTTTATCTACTTTTATTGTGTGTTCTTTATAGTGAAACCGTTACATTTCATCCTTAACTTTTTGCAATGTTGCCCTTCTTTAGTCTACAAATGCTTTATGCTTAGAGTAATGATGTGGAATAATGCCTAGCATCCCAATAGATACCTAGACTCTTGAATATTGCCCAAGGTAATTATATTTCTTGTACAAACTCAACGTACACAAATTTCTATTATTGCCTAACCTCTATGGTCTTTCAAAAATGTCGTACATAGTGTGGGCATATGCTTTTTGTGTGCCTTTGGCTAAAGGGAACTTTCAATATTAAAAGATAAAATCCACCCTAACCAATGGACCTAGTTTTTTAAATACCTAAAATGCCCTTCATATTTGCTTGCGCACAACGCCCTGTGTGTGTTGTTTCCTACATCTAAGTATTGATTTCATGTTTGCAGGGATCTGTCACCAGCACCGGTTTGGTGGTCTCCTCAAAGTTGCCTAGATTCTCTGATCTCTATACACTTAGTATAGCAAGTGCAGATCCCAAGTCAATATCTGCAGGGAGACCAGTAGAGTTTACCAAAAGTGTTACCCAGTGGTATCTCCTGTTTCCTTCTCCCTTCTCTCGCTCTTCACGCTCATGTTTGCACAGCTACATACAGTCCCTTAAATTCTGACCTGTCAAAATATTGCAGGTTTACCAAGGATGGAGTATTGGTGGAGGGCCTATTCTGGAAAGATGTTGAAGCACTTATAAATGATTATGCAGCCGAACCAAAGAAAAAGAAGTGATCTAGACAGCAAAGCTTGCTTTGATAGGTTACTGGTTAGACAGTAAATTCTGGTCATGTTGTGACTTTGATATAGATATTCTCTAGAATTATTGGTCTCGTGTTGAAATTTTCGAACTAAAACAATCAACTTTGCCTGAAAATTAGAAGACAATGTACATCGTAAGTCAAAAGCGATTTTCTGCTAAATGAAAAGATTTGGCATCTTTAGCTTTTTATTGTTATAGATATAGTGATTATAATTGCAAGTAACGATCATCTGTTCCCTAGTTTAATTGCCAGTAGGACCAGCTTTGGCTGTCAACTGCAGATTTCTGTTGCTTTCGTGGCCCCGCTACTGCCAAACAGATGCAGTTCTTAATGACAGCCAAGGGGTAGTACTTAGACATTTATTTCCATGTTTCATACGGCATGACTAATTGATTTGCTTATTTGTTTTGATACTTATTTTATTTTAAATTGCTATAAATAAGTAAATCATGTTTTAAGTATAAAAGAATACATGATTTATATATAAAATGTATGAACCTTTTTTTTATTTATTTTTGCCCGTATATCGGATTCGGCACAAAGCTAAACCGGAGGGCTAGAAGGGAAAATTTTGACCTTTTATTAGAAGAATTTCAGCTCAATTACAATTTGAGTGAGATAATTTGATTCATTGATCATTGTATAATTTTTTTCTCAGAAAGAATAAAATTTGAATCTCTTTCAAATATATAAAAAAAGTTCTATTTAATTGATATTTTATTTTTTGTAATAAAAAAATAATTGAACTTCGTGGACGGTTGCCTAAATGTTGCACTGAATTGTCTAAAATGAATCTTATAATTAATTTCAAGTCCCACTAAGTATGAGTCATCGCCATCACGGCAATTTGACAAAGGCTCAAACTCAAAACAAGATGACTTCAATGCTCTGGCAAATGCATATGTCACAAGTCATTAACTCGAGGTGAGATGTACAGTGTTCATGTATAAATGTTTAAGTTATTTTTTTATTTATTCGATTATTTTACATGAGAATCTTTAACAATTATTTTTCATTGAAATTCATGATTTTTTATATTTTATCATAATATTATTTTTTAAAAAAATTTAATTTTACAAAATACGTAACATTTACGTTTATAAATTTAAGTATGCATTAAAATCCATCGATGACCTTACTTTTTAATTATTTTTGGTCTGTACCTTATATTTGAATGTTCTCTCTTCAAGCAACGAATATTCCCTGTTGATTATACACCTGTCCCTTTCCATGCCCCTATTTATTATTTTTCCTTCGGAACAATTTTCTTTTTCTCAGTCCACATACAGGAAGTCACTAACAAGTCAGTCTTTCATTGTCACCGCCCTGACGTGGCATTTTCCATTCAAGTGGGGCCCACAACTAAGGGGGGGAAAAAATGAACGATGGCTTGGGCCTTTAACTAATCAATCAAAGCACGGACCTCAACACGGACAACAATTAACCGTAGTTTGTAAAGCACCTTGACGTCCGCCAGGTTTTTCTTATTTTTTTCTCTTTCATATAACCGACTCCAGGGTTTTTTCCTTATCTTTCTTTGTTTACACAAATTCTTTTGTGAAGCAGATATTTATTCTCTCTCTAAAATTTGCCCCTCTCTTTCTCTCTCTAAAGCCCCTTCATTGAAAACTGGCTATTAGATCTCCTCGATCTTCACGTCTTTAATCAAGCCAAATTTCTTTGGTAGATCGAAGAATTTGAAAGAAACTGATTTTGTAGGGCTTTTTTTGTTTCTTTTTGTGAAAATTTTATTCAAACTCAAAGGATGTCTAATTCAAGAAACCGAGAATTTGTTGACGATCACGTGGATCAAAACGGTGACGAATCGTACGATTCATCGGACGCGTCGTCGTCAATGAACGGCGTTGTTGAGACCTCTAGCGTTGGATCTGGAACAACCTCGAGACAAATTGGTGAGATAAGGAATGAAATCGGACTCACGGAACGATTAACCAACATATTCGTTGAGGAAAACGACGGAGATTTGTTGCTTCAACAGAGCGATCGAGAAGATAGGGTTCTGCAATGGTTGCAAGCTTTAGATATGCAAGTAATCGGCGCCTGTCGAACCGACGAAAGGTTAAAGCCTTTGTTGAAAGTCAACGTTTCAAACGGCCTTGCCGAGGATCGATTGTTAGCTCATTTGAGTCAGGTATTTTTGATAGTCTGGAATTTCAACTGGTGTAATTGTTTGAAATTTTTAGGATATAATTTGAAGTTCAGTTTTTCCCATATTAATCGAATTCTAAGATGAAAACTTGGTAGAACTTTATACCTTTTGTGTTTAATTTTATTTGTTTCAATAAAATTTTCAGCACTTTGAGCCATCGGAAGTTGGTATGCTGGCGAGGTGTTTTTGCATACCTTTGGTTTCAATTCGAGTTGGGAAGATTAACAAACAAGGGACTCATTTTTGCCCTACTGCTATAAGGTAATTGAATTCATATTGATATTGGAGTCTCTGGTTTATCTTATATTCATCTGTTCTGAATCTGCCTTGGTGCAATTATGTGAACTCTGCACTTACAATCTATTTATGCAGCGATGCATGATATCGTATTTTGTTGCAAATGATTATCATTTATTTATTTTGTTGTTATTATATAACATATTGTCACACAGCCATATGCTTAAGTGTTGACAATTTATACAATCATTACCGTCAGCTCTTTCTAACCTTTATGGTTGATTTCTTCACTCAATTTTGGAATTATCAGATCAGGTAGCTGATGCTTGGTTTGAAATACTTAAAGACCAATTATAGATATGGTTACAATAAGAAATGCCCATTTCTTTTCTTTAGTTTTGGATCGATTATTCATATTCATTAAACATGCCATTAAATGGCCTTCTTATTTGCTTGTTTTTTCATACTCATTAATCATATTGCATTTTGGCACAATTTATCTTGGATTAGTACATCTCTTTTTTCCCTCTGCTGTCTCCATTTGGGAATTAAGATGATATTAGTTGACTGTATTATGTTATACGGTAATGCTTTTAATATCCCATGCAGGCAGCTGGTTTAAAAATATACATGATTTAGAAATGTTCTGGTCTTTTGCAGTATGTCACACATGTTTACTTCTGTAAGTTTGCATGGCATGTATTTTCATATGCTAATATGTGCTGACGTTTGCCTGTGGCTTTTTTTTTTTTTTTGCATTTTTTCATTTTACTCTGCTAAAACTCTGAGTACTGATTCTTTTATTTGATCTTTGGGCTTGGTCAAGTTACTGAAGTGTTTAATAAGAATCAATGAGCTTCAATTTACTTTTCTGCCATTGTACACTGTCAGTGTTGGATTATTTCTTAATCATAGTGACCTGTTTTTATTGGTTTATTTTTGTGATGCATTAGTCTAGGTAATGGATTTTATAGTGCTTTGCTTTAACAACTACTAGAATGGATTTAATGTGTTAGAATTTGTCCTTTAGTACCAGGTTTACCCTACACATATAATTTCAATGGAAGGTGTATATTTAGTGGTTAATAGTTGGTAGAAATTACAGGGTTCTATTTTAGTTTGTTGTTGGTGATAAATGTTCATGCTTCCAAATAAATATATCTTTTGACTTGTAGGTAAAGTGGGCGTATTCTATAATGATCTCTGAATTATGAGGAAGTAAAGGTAGTTTCATCTCCTATATTATATAGTTTGTTGCTGCTGTTTTGTGGATATATAGGGTTGATATTCAATAAATCAATTATAAGTAGGATTGAGTGCTGATGATATTGTATGAATTACAGTTATGCTGCTTTGTCATTATCAAAAATCTTTATTTTGCTGTAGACTTTGTTGAAACCTGAACTGTATGTTTTCCATATCATTCTTATACCTCATGGTTATTCTTTTGCTAGATAAATGCCATTCATTGTTTTGTTTGATGTTGTTTTATAGTCATGAATTTGATCAAATTCTGGAAGGGGATATATAATAACCTCTTATAGCTGTCCAGTTTTTTGTCCATGTTTGTGTTAAAGAAGTTTGTAAGATGGTTACGTGGTTACCAGATTGTTTTTGAATTGCTGAATACTTGAAAAGATATGATCGGAAAATATATAAGTTGTAAGACTGGGTCTTTAGTGGACATTAAAGTGTTGAGCACCAGCATCTTATTGTTGGTTTGTTGAATTCTTTCTAAGAAAAGAAACTAAATAGTAAGTTTTACATGGTCAATGTTCATGGCAGATGGTACTCTGTGAATCATGTGATTCTTGAGATAGATACTACTGAATTTCTATTAGCGATTTGTTATTATCTTGTTATTCAGGCTTCGTAGTTGCAGCGATACTTATCTATTTGCTAGCTGCAGACACAACAAATTCATTACCATTAAGCTCTCAGCCTCCTCTTAACATCCATAATAATAACAGTCCTTACAAAACCTCTGTTTTTCCTTTTGCCTTTTATTTAGATCTTATTAGGTGATCTATGCTATGACTTTATTCGGTCTTGTTCCTTTTAGAATTCCCGCTAGGGCTTTCTTTGGAAGATTTAAACTGCTGAATCACACAGCATGCCACATGCAAGGTGTAATGTAACACATTTGATGTTTTTGCTAATAACTTAATCTTCTTTCATTGCTGTTTATATGTTCTTGCAATTGCCCTATTTACTTAGTCTAAACTGTTTTTCAATCTTTTTTAATTGACACAGGGGAAATTTAAGTCTTACACTCTTGCCAACATCTGACTTGCGCCTTTTGTTTGTCGGGGATAATGGTCAAACAGAACAACTGTTTACCTTAAGTTGCAAACTTCAGTGTCCTGGTGTTTCCATCAATGAGATCCCAGCAGACAATTCTGGACGATCTTTCCTTGTGAAGATACCAGATGGCAAAGTTTTTTACTATTGGTGCTCAGAGAAGTCAAAGCTCTTGGGTGTTGAATTGCTTTCAAAGGTAATCATGATTTTCTCATTAATAATTGTCCTGTGCAAGTGCACATGTGCATACCTACAAAGAATTTGAATTTTCTTAAATCATCTCTTTAGACCAGTCTAGCACCTCAGCAATCGATATTCAACTCTTAATTCTCTCACTAATAAATATTATGTTTTCTTTACCTGCTAGATGAAGGATTTAATCAAAAGAAAACCATCTATTGCTGAATTAACTGGAATCAGCGAGTCACGACTAGGCTGCTTTGCAGTTCAGCTTCGTGCCTATCTTCTTGGATCAGCAGTGAGTAACACACAAGCAAGTTGTTCGGGTTCGCGTTCACCTAATACTCTACTTGACACCATTGATGTGCACAATGGACAATCTTCATTGACAACATCAAAATCTTTGCGATCCCGCCACTCTAGCAGCCAAGTACTCAAGGTGAATTCACTTCATCAAGGTAGCTTAAGTCCAAGATCAAGTTCTTTCAAAGAGGGTTTGGCCCGAAATTTGTCTTCACTGAGGAGCACTGCCAGGGATAAGATACGAAGGCGTGGGGATAACCATCTTTCAGTAAGTGAGAGCCTTACAACTGCTTCACCTATTACACATGATTCTTTAAGTTGCAATCAAGCTGAAAATGACAAGCTTCCTGATGTCAAGAGTTGTCCATTCACTCCAAACTTGTTGGAATCACTTGGAAAACTTGCTGTTCCACCACCCTTAAGTTCTGTATCTCAAGTTTCCTCCTTAGGACCACCTCTTTTTTCTCCCCATTATTGTTGGTGCCCCCCAGGATCATCAACTCTGCAACACTCAGCTGCTGCGGAGTTCCCAACCTCATCAATTGAATCTCTTAAGCTTCCACCACTTTCTTCAATATTGCCAGCAAATGGTGCTTCCAGCTTGTTGAAACCAACACCACCTCTTGATCTGGCTGATGTTCCGTCATTGGACTTTCCAGCTTTCCTCCCAGAACCATTGGTCCGATTGCCAATGGCAAGTTCACAGCAAATTCCCACCTTCACACCTTTGATTTGTGATCCCATTGTTCATATTCCAGTCATTGATGTTTGCTCTTCAGGACAAGGTTACTTGGTTAGTGCTGGTCCCACGATTTCAACCACAATTTCTCCACTGCATCCTAAACTCGTGAACCCATTGTTACCCGATACCGATTCCATGGTGGAAAAGGGTGCCAGAGAAACTCTCCGGCTGCTCATTAGTGGTTCAACTCAGAACAACCCTCCGTTGATCGATGTATTTCCAGCAGTTCTGACCAATGCTGATGAGAACAAAGGTATCCTTGTCGCTGGAAGCAGGGGCCTGTACAGTGGAACTAGAGACATCAGCGCTATAACAGATGGCATTGCTGCCATGACTTTCGTTACACTCTCTGCAAGCTCCATGGGAGATTGTTTTGTAAAGCATTGTAGCAGCGGCTGCGACAATCCTGACTCGAAGCAGGTGGGATCTAGCGGTTCGGATGAATCTTGTTCAGACAGAGATGGGGCCAAACTTACCGACACGAGAGAGGAAGGAACTAGCGATTAATCGATGATCGATGTTTTTGTTTCCTGTTGTAGATCTTTTTGTTCCTTGAACGAAAATTGTAGATATGAATCTGCGGTTTCGTTAATTTTAATTGTAATTAGTCCCCAATCTTTACCCCATTCGGGGGAATTTGTTTTCTTTGTAGTTCTCATTTTGTTGGAATAAGTTTCATTATTAGTTGAGGGTGTTTTCGCAATTCAGCCATAATTTTTTTAAAAAATTATTCTAAATATTTTTATTTATTAATATACGGTTAAAATCTGAACGAAATTAATAACGAATATATTTCATTCAAATTTTATCTTAATAAAGAAAAAAAAAACCCGTCAATTCTTCAAACCGTTCAATTAATCGGTGTGGCCATCTCTACATGATTGTCACCGTTCATTTATCTTATTATATTTAGTAATATTTTTGTATAATAGTACAGAAAATATTTTCAGATTAGGATATTGTTAATAATACAATTACCGTTATATACATGTCCATCATCTTTATTCAATTCACACAATTGAAAATAGGATATAAATCAGTTAATGCTAATAAAAATTGCTGCCCAAGCTCATAAATGTGTACCCAACTAAAGCGTCCCTAGGCTGTGTTCCGTCAATGTCTCTCTCTTTGCCTGGCAGGCACACCCTTTGGGCGGAGTAAAATACAAGGATGTTGGTAGGGTCCCTTATGGTTAACCTGCCTGTCTGCCAGTGCCATGGCCTGAGAAGACTTTGGGTTCTTAAATGGTGAAAGCTTATTCATTCATTAGTTTTGATTGACTAAAAGGATCTTACCAAAAGAAAAACAAATGGGAAGCTATTTATTTTCTTAGCTTATTCAAACCCCAAAAAGGGGAATAGATTTTGGGACATGAAAAAAGGAAGGTGCCTTATTTATTAAGGGCAAGATATCCTTGTCAGCCAAAATTAAGGGATTTGTTCCAAGTGAAATTATAAGTGTACAACAGGTTGGATGAAGAATAATGGGTTTGAGTTAGGCTTCTACACAAGCAATTCAAACACTGCAACAAATTTGACCCAAAGTTGCTTTTTTAGTAATATTATGAATAAAATATAACTATAGAGATTACGTGCATTAACAAAGGCTGTTCGTACTTTTGATATTATTGAGATTTCGTTTATATAAAAAGATGAAATGTAATTAAAATTTAAATTTATGGTAACTGGGAAAGAGAGAATGGATTGCAATTTGCCAGGTTTGGGTTTCTAGTTTCTGGCTAGGTAAGTGGGGGGACCAAGGATTATGTTTTGGGAATTTGATAGATAGATTCGCCAGCCTGCTTTGCTTTTTAATATTATAAATGTCACATTAAATGTGAAATTAAATGGAGACAGCATCTTCTGATCTTCATGGCAGACTAATATATATATATATATATATATATATACATATACATAAAGCAACTAATCCTGTTGGGGAAGAAAAAAGGAATAGCATCTCCCCAAGATCATAACACTACCCAAATTCCATTGGGACCTAGCAAATTGGAGTGGTGAATGATAGCTAAAAGTTAGGTGATACCCAGAATTTGGAATAACGAAAGAAATGAGCAAGAAATAGCTGTTAATCCATGGAGTTTGATTCATGCTTTTCTCAATTCCATCAAATTCATGTGCTGGATTTCTCAAATCTTTTCACCTAACAGTTTGAAATGTTTATATGTTGAAATCAATGCCTGGATGGTATTTGGAGTCACATCTTCAATGCAAAGGGAGCAAAATGGAATGAGAATGAAAATTTTGAATTCAAAATTTGATTCGGAATTGTTGAATATATTCAAAACAAAGACGATACAATAAGAACATCATATTGATTTGAAATTTTACATACATAACGGGATACAATTAATTAATTAATTTTATGTCGATATAATTTGATTTATTCTCCTATTAAATTCTAGTAAGGGAGAATAAAGCCAATAGTGTGTCTTTCCACATTCATGGCTTTTTCCCTCAGAGCCACTACAATAAAAATTCCAACATGAGTAGGGGGGGGGAGGGAGCTTTTAAGACTCTTGTCTTTGGGAGAAAACCCACTTCCATTGGAATGACTTTAAAATGAGTCTTTTAAGATAATGAAATAAAGCAAAAGAAAAGTTGTTATTCTCACTTCAGTACTCATTCAGTTTTAGCTTGATTGATGGGTATTGCTGGGCCCTGCTGTTGGCTAGCTGAGAAGCTTTATGCCTTTCAATGCCTAAAGGAAGAGCTAAAAAGAATTGAAGTACCTTGCTTAAAGGCTTAAAGTTAATCTCCTTTGCTGGTTTTTCTTATCGGATGCTTCCTTTAATTTGAAGCTAAGATGGCCATACCCCTAGTTAAATATCATCTTACTAGTTGATATGATTACGTGATAGAATCGTAATCCGGATCAAAATTTTTTTAAAAATTGATACTCTAAATATGGTAAATGAAAAAAAATATGATAGACATTGATCTATGGAGTTATGCATTAAGTTTGGTTCTGTTTTTGGTAATGGAAAATTTCCTAATGAGTTGATATGATTATATGACAGAATCAAAATCCAAATCGAAACTTTTTTAGAAAATTATATCCTAAACATCGATTAATGAGAAGAAATGTGGTTGACGTTGATCTATGCAGCTATGCAGTAAGTTTGATTCTACTTTCGACAATGGGAAATTCCCTAACTAGTTGATATGATTCTGTGACAGAATCGAAATCCAAATCGAAACTTTCTTAAGAAATTGATACCCTAAACATTGATCAATGGGAAAAAAATGTGCTAGTCAATTGATTTGTGCAGCTATGCATTAAGCTTGGTTCTACTTTCAACAATGGGAAAATTCCTTTACCTTAAACCTTTTTTTTTTTCATTTTTTGAGATATTTCAAAATGAGAGGTGGCTAGATGGAGAGGACAATGAGAGATTGTCATTGAACAAACATAATTCAATCATATATGATTATTGTGAGATTCACCATGGAAGAAGAGGACGAAGGAGGGAAAAAAGAAAGGTGCCATTTGTTCATCTTAGCCACATGTAGATATAAGGGTGAAATTTCTGTCCAATCTTTGTGGCACAATCTAATCTATCGTTGTCAAGCTAAGTGTTAAAACAGCAAGCTTTATTTGCCAGAGGTTGAAGCTATTTATTAGGCAAAGCTATAAGCTTCATGTGGTCCTTAATGATAAGAAAAAATTCAATAAAGGATAAAAAATTTCAAAATTGTGATCATAATTATTATATTTATACACGTTTGCGCAAGATAGAAGAACTTGAGATTTTATTATAAAAGTTTTATGTCGAAATCTTGAAACGATCGAAAAGAAATATTCGTGTAGATCAAGATAGAAGAAAAATTTCGTGTGGGTTTTTTAAAGATGGAAAAACTCAATAAATGATATAAAAAGTTGTGGATCATGATCGTAAAGGATATTGCATGTAATGATTAGAATTTATGATTTTATTACAAAACTTTTACACCGTAATTTTAAAATGAGCAAAATTAAAAAATATATCCATATAGATCGAGATAAAAAAAAAACCCTCCGCATGGGTTTTTTTTATAAAAAAATCTTAAATCATGATCATCAAAAATATTACATGTAACAATTATAATTTATGATTTTATTACGAAAATTTTACATCGAAACTTTGAAATGGGTCAAGAAAAGAGAAAAGAATTGGTTCAAAACTGTTTGCCATCATTTTTAATTATCCTATGTTAAGACCCAACAAGCATATTGAATCCAAAGACAAAGATTTGTCTCATGTAATGGCATCTTCCTCTCCTCGATGATGCCTTAACATCTAATCCCCCGCCGCAACAAACCAAAGGCAAAAAAAATAAGAACAAAGAAACAACAGAAAATCAAACTAAAAACATAATCAGACAGACACATAGCTAAGACTTGATGTTTGAAGTGAAATCTAAGGTAACAAAATGCAGTTAAAATGTCTTACTCTTAAAAAAAAAAAAGCATTGGATTATTATTATTATTATTATTATTATTAATTAAAGACAGGTGAGCTGGAGAGGAAGGACCATGTTGCTGTCTAAGTGGAGGACCACCTTAAAGTCCATGTGATGTGCCCCCCACCATTTTTGGCTAACATGTTTGGGATTGGGACATTTCCTTTAGATCCAAAGGGAAATTCAAGCAAATTTCTTAGGTTATTTACATAAAATAATTCGTACCCAAACTTTATATTCGAATTAAATGTTAGTATAACATTAAATTTTAGAAAAATATCGTCCTCCTGTGATCTCAAAATTGGACAGACAGGTTAATTATTCATCGATCATAAAAAGTATAATGCTTAAAAAAAACTCTTAAAATAAGCTTTTTATTTTTATATTGCATTCAATCAATCTTTTATATTTTTATTTCAAGTCAAATAAATTCTTATAACTAATGCTTGACTAATTGTTAGTAGTCAAAATGCCGCTTGCTATTTTTATGTCTATGTGAGATTGATGTTAAAAGTGAAAAATGTCATACAGTCACGGTATTATATCATATCAGCATATTACGTCATCATTTATTATGGTACATTAATGTCATGTGGTATAAATGATAAGTAATATTTTGATTAAATCAACCATTAATCATAAGAGTTTTTTTTATTTAAAATAAAAATATAGTGACTTGATTAAACGTAATAAAAGAATAAAGACTTATTTAAATTTTTTTAATAGTTTAAGAGCTTTTTAAAATATTATACCTTTATAAAAAATTTTAAAATTTTGAATTATAGTTATTTCTATAAGTGGTTAATCTTGCATCGGACGTTGAAATTCGAATCTTTATTGATAATTGATAACGATCAATGATTGTAATCATAAAAAACACCAAATAGTAAAAGTCAAAAATGATTATTAGTGAGTTGATTATGCTTAACAAAGGGTAGTTGATAACGACGACGATTTTAACTATGATCAATTAGAATTGATTTTATGCATACATAAATTAACAATGCAAAGGTAGAAAATAGTAACTTGAGTTTTGACCAAACAAAAAGAACCAAAACGCTTGCAAATCACCTTATTTTGTCATCTTTATAAATTCAATTCATATAAAAATAGCTAAAAAAAATCTAAAGAAATGGCTAGGAAGAGAACAAATTGGACAAATAGGATTTTGATATTAATTAATGAATATTTCGGGTTTACCTAATCCCTAGATTTGCTATGATAAATCCATAATTCAACTGTTTTTAACTTTATATTCGAGACATTATCAATATATGAATTTAATTTATTATCAATAAATCAAATGCTGTCGTTTTATTAAAATATTAAATTAAAATTTTTTTAAAATTAATATTCATAATTTTAATTTATCGAAGACTACTTGAGAATCTACGAATTGCAAATGGGAAGCAAAGTTTCTAGATTGTTAGAACTTAGGAAATTAGACTTTGGAGTGGGAATTAATTTATTCTTATAATTAACTAAACTCCATATTGCTATAGGCTACAAATCATAATCCTATTGGATTCTTTAGTAGACCATAGCAAGTGGCCAAGTAACCAAAAAGACCTAAAATTACATCAAGTGAATGAATATTTTATGTGCAATTATTATTTAATTATCATAAAGTGGATCTCACTAATGTCAAAAGAATTAATTATTATATGATTGAAAAAAGCATAACTCAATTGACAAAAAGATATGTGATGTTTGAGTTTTTGAACATATATGGATTCTTTATCACAAATAATATTTTTAAATTACCCATTTGTTAAATTAAATTATATAAGTTAGATGAGTAATTTATTTTTTTTATTTTTTAAAAATAATATTTACATACCTATAAATATTTTCAAGATTAGGAGAAGTAATTCATAAATTTTCTTTAATTTTCTCACCCTTTAATTTTCAATTATAAAAAAAATTATTAAGTTTTTTATTTTGCATACAATCGATCGATTAAGACACAAAAATAAAAAAAAAAGCACAATAAAGGTATAATACGTATAAATTATTACTTAATCATAGAGTGTGGTCTCATAAATATATAAATTTAAAAGTTTTAAAATAATTTAAAATAATTATTTTTAAAATTATAAATATTTATTTTTATAAATTCTCGATTTTTAAATTTATTTATTTACACAATACATAAGATAAAAATCGTAAAAAAAATAATTTTTTTGAGAAATTATTAACGTAGCTAGAGGACAAGGAAGTCATTTCCAAAAGTTGCAGCCTTTTCCTCAGGTGCCTTCTGGCACCATTCAGAGCAGGAAAAAAACAACTAACGTTCCTCCAATGGAAGAGTGCCACGTAATAAGCACAGATCTTGGCTCCTTAATTTTGACACACCTCGTCACCAAACCTCGAACCTCAGCCTCCACGTCATTCGTAGCTTTTAATTCTGACTTTTTCCTCTCAGCGTACAACCATTCTTTGCGTTACAGCTGTCATCTGTTCTGGCTTACCACCTTCAGTCAATGTTTGCCACGTGGCATTTTATTTTTTATACATTATTAAATTTTTTATTTATACGTATAAAATAGAATATTTCGTTTGACTTTTTTAATATCTGTATTTTCATAAATCAAACGAAAATGTCTTGCTAAAGAGTTTATTAAGATATTAATATCTTTTTTCACGATATGTAGAATATAATTTCTTAATAGGTTAAATTGCATCACAATATTTAAATTTCTAATTTTTGATAAAATAAACAACATTTGTTTTATAAAATTAAGCATAGGATTTTGCTAACGAGTGTGCTAACGACATTTTTTAAAGTGATTTTTTTGTATTAAATATAGTAATTGATGACTAATTTGATAAAAACGTTATGATTATACATTAATACGATATTTAAAACATATCGTCAATCACTTTTTAATATAATTATTAAAAAAATCAATCAATTTTTTGCTATTTTTCAGTTACCAAAAGTCTCTTTCGTCTTTGAAAGTTTTGATTTGATTTAAGAAAGTGACACCCCTTGTCTTTATACTTTATTAGCTACTTCTAGAAGAATTGAAAATAATAATAATAATAATAATTCAAAATAAAATAAAATAAAAATCTCAAATAATTTTTTAATACTGCAATACTATAACAACAAGTTAACAATATACNAAAAAATATATATATATGAATATATATATATATAATTATATATATATAAAACGCTCTTTCATTTTTATTTAATTAAATTTGTTAAAATACGTTATTATACATTGAGAAATATGTTATTTTAAGGTGAATTTTTTATAATATTGAATAAATTATTGATGAGATTGATCAATTTGAAAGGGTTTGCTAAGCATGATTGAACATCTTTGTCTTGAAAAGGGAAAAGGAGAGCTGTTTAAACAACACATTTAAATAAAATGATTGATTGAAAATTGATCAAACCCTAAAGATTTCTTGACTCCACTTTGCTATAATTATCTACTTTAATTAATTATCAAATACAGTTGTGAACAAATTATCTTTTATTTTATTCATGATATATGACCCATAACAATGACTAGTTCTAATTAAATTATTTCCCAATGTCAAATTGGATGTTAGATGTAATAAATACCCAATTCCAATTATTTAATTTGGCTATTTGCGATCGATTTTAATATGAAGTTCAATTAATGGGTTCTCATAAACACTTGTTTGTTCATACGTTACTTGTCAACGAGTAATGTCAACTAAACCTATCACTCATTTTTAAAATTATTTTATTTATAAATAAATACGAATTCAATAGGATAAAAAAATTTACGATAAGTACCCTTTTTTTGGTCATGGAACACAATTATTCACACTAAAATACTTAACAAATATGGAATAAATAATGATTGAAAAAAGCAAAGGGAATACATTCTTGAAGATCATGTGTTGGCAAAATAAAATAAACATATAGAATGTTGGGGCAATAATATAAACAAAACAAAAAACAAAAATGGAAACTGATAATAAATCAGAAATAATTGCCATTCTTATTATGGAAATGGTATAAACAAAAGAGAAAAAGCTAGAATTTTTGTCAGTTTTCTTTTTTTTTTTACTTCCTCTTTTACATATATTTATTTTCATGTTAATACTTGTTTTAACTCAAGTTCGGAGTATATTTTAAAAACTCTAACTCACGATCCGTTAAATTTATTAAATCAAGTTTATTTTGAATAAGAAAATTGAATTAGAATTTATACAAAGAGGATAAATTTGAATTGTAAGAAAAATTTATAAAGACATTATATAAAAATTCGTCGCTTTTTTTCTTTCAATTTTTTCTTATAATTACTTAATTACAATGATATTTTATTTATAATATTTCGATAAATCTTATATAATTTATGATTGGGTTTGATTAATCGATTAATTACGGTGTAATAATTTTTTAAAAAATATGATCCATAACAAAGGAATCTACTGCCATAGAAGTACCATTGTCTAGCTGACACATCCAATAGGATCATTCCACGTCATATCCCACCCATAATTTAATATTTAATAAATCTTTTTTTACGCTCCCCATTTATGATTCCTGATTGGTGGCAACAGTATTTTCTTTTGTCGTTTTCCTTTTTTTTTTTTTCTCCCAATATTTTTATAATAAATTCGAGAACCGCATAATCAGCTGAGTCCCCTTGTCCGAATCTGATCCCGTAATGTTGTTTTGCAACGTCAGATCTTCCCTCTCCGTTCGATCTCCACCGTCCATTTGTTCTCCACTCTTTATCTACTAATTTTTTTTTTAAAAAGTTTCAGCTCTCCTTCTCTGTTTCACGTTTCTGTGGGCGCTCTCTACTCTGCCATGCCTTCTCTACACGACCCATTTTTGACCCGATTCGTTTAGCCCCGGGGGAAATTTGCTTCGTTTCAGATCCTACCGCCGTTTCGTTTCTTCCACTTCCGTAAAAGAGAAGAGTTCCACGCCCGTTTCTTCTTCTTCTTCTTCTTCAGATCAGTCTTTTTTTTTTTTTGCCGTTTCGCGTTTCTGGTTTATTTGGGCTGAAAAGATCCGATTCGATTGTATTGAATGGAGGAAAATGATAACAAGATGAACAAAACGATGACGTCACCAGTCGGTATGTCGGACGTCGTTTTAGGCTGCGTGATGCCGTACATCCACGACCCGAAAGACCGGGACGCAGTTTCGCTCGTGTGCCGACGTTGGTACGAGCTCGACGCGTTGACGAGGAAGCACATAACGATCGCGCTTTGCTACACGACGAGTCCCGATCGGTTGCGACGTCGTTTCCAGCACTTGGAATCTTTGAAGTTGAAAGGCAAGCCTCGGGCGGCGATGTTCAATTTGATACCTGAGGATTGGGGAGGGTACGTGACGCCGTGGGTGAATGAGATAGCTGAGAATTTTAATTGCTTGAAATCTTTGCATTTTAGAAGGATGATTGTTAAAGATTCGGATCTGGAAGTTTTGGCTCGGTCTAGAGGGAAGGTTTTGCAGGTTTTGAAGCTTGATAAATGCTCTGGTTTCTCTACTGATGGTCTCTTGCACGTTGGACGCTCCTGCCGGTAATTCTTTTTCTTTCTGTTTTTTTTTTTTTTACAAAATTTTGTTGTGTAGTTTAGGGTTTTAGTTTCTTTTTTGAATTTTATGAGCTTGAAATATTGTTAATTTTGCTTGTAAAGCGTGTTGAAATTCGTCTTTTTAATTCGATATTTTTGGAATGAATCTTGGCATCTTTCTAAAGAAATATGGCTTGAACTGAGTGGAATACAGTTCAAGGATTTATGTAGTCATTTCCAACTACTTGGGTGTTGGAGCTTAGTTTAGTTGAGTTGAATTGCTGGAAATATGGCAAGAATTCTCACTATTTCTTAGATTTATGAGTATTGACTTGGTTTATTTCTTGGGAAGATAGCATGTAGTTTTCTTGTATCTATATTACTTGCTCAGTTAGAGTATTTGAAAGATTCTAATAGACTCAGATGCAAGCTCAATGGCTTTTATTTGTAAATGTTCCGTTGTTTGAAGTTGGGGTAAATCTTCCTTTTTCTCAACCCTGTAAGCGCTGTATTTATAGATGTGGCAATTGCTTCATTGTGTGGTTGTAGAACTGATGGTATAGCTATATGAATGATGAAATATTGCTGTTGCATATGTGGGGAGAACGGCAGTGCTTAGAGTTGCATTAAATTGTATTGGGTCACATCTCGAAACTTTAGGAGGTAGCGTCTGGTCAAGTCAGGGAAGGAGCAATGGTGGAAATTTGTTTTGGTTTCATGATGCTTGAAGTTGAGTAGAGTATTGCAATATTACATCGTGAAGCTTTGTGAGGTTGCAGTAAGGCACTCTAGCATAAATGAATAGAAGCTAATAGCAATAGATATGCTTTTTGACTTGATTGACCTGTTAATGGTTCATTTATAGAATGCATCTGCTGTTGTCCATCTGTAGTAGTCAGAAGAGAGTTCGTAGATAAGAAGATGGATTTGAGATTTTACAGTAAAAGGGGTTTCTTAGCTATTTAAAAACCTAAGATGAATTAGCGAATTGCGTATAATTGCTGAATAGGCCAACTGAAAGAAGTAAAAGAAAAGTGTTAGCTTCTTATCTGTTGGTGTAATATTAATAGTTATCAACATTGAAACTCTGGAGGCTTGTCTATTCTAATTTTATTTATTTATCAATTTTTGGCCTTAGGACATAGGTCTAGTTATTTTAGTTTTATTTCCCATCGTTGTGCACTTACATGAGGTTTTGTGGAGATTGCCATTTAGTTGTTTATTTCACTTTGATGGTCATGTAATTTCTATCGTGTGATTTACTTCTGTATGTTTAGCATGTTACTTGTTTGCTTTTCTCTTCTGTGAATATATCTGGCATCAGGTGATTGCATGTTGGAAATAGACTATTATATTGACTATGGATCAAGTTGCGACAATATTTAATATTGTTGCTGCTTGGCTTGTGCTTGTCCATGACAATTTTTTCCGTACTTAGTGCTTAGTGGTATTTACATGTTCTTTTTCACAATCTGCAGCTATAGATTACTGATCTCTTTGATTGGAGCACTGCTGGATTTGTGCCTTTCAATTCGTAGTTTATAACTTATATCTTTATATGTTTCCTCAGGCAATTAAAAACCTTGTTCCTGGAAGAGAGCTTAATTGTTGAGAAAGATGGTCAATGGCTTCATGAGCTTGCAGTAAATAACTCAGTTATGGAGACTTTGAACTTTTATATGACAGATCTTGTCAAAGTGAGTTTTGAAGACCTTGAACTTATTGCTAGAAATTGTCGCAACTTGGCCTCTGTGAAAATTAGCGATTGTGAAATTTTGGATCTTGTTGGTTTCTTTCCTGCTGCTGCTGTTTTAGAAGAATTTTGTGGTGGTTCTTTCAATGAGCAACCGGATAGGTACCATGCTGTATCATTCCCCCCAAAGTTATGCCGTTTGGGTTTAACATACATGGGGAAGAATGAAATGCCAATTGTGTTCCCTTTTGCATCCTTGCTTAAAAAGTTGGATCTCCTCTATGCATTACTTGACACAGAAGACCACTGCTTGTTAATTCAGAGATGCCCCAACTTAGAAGTTCTTGAGGTAGAATCACAAAACTATCGTTTCTCTTAATTATCTTACTGTCACTTTTTTCTTGGAATTGCATCTTTGATCTTGTTAATTTTTTGGTCTGGCTACAACTTTTTTTGGGGTTCCAAGTGGATTTTATGGTTTTTTTATAAAGTTTAGCATTTTTCTTTTTTTTTTAAATGTTCTTTAAAATGTGCTTCCATTATCAAGACACATTTGACCTTGCTTTCTGGTCTGAGCTTTAACGTAGTAGTATATTATTATTAGAATGTTAGAATTTTCTGTGTAGCAAAGTTAATCTAGCATTGAGATTTCAGTAGTTGAATATTAACACAAAACACCAAAATGTGGAGGAATATTATAGAAAGGACAAGCTGTTGTTTTGATTCTATTCTTAATAAGGTCTAATTGAATGTATTCGCTGGATGGACAGACAAGGAATGTTATTGGAGATAGAGGATTAGAAGTTCTTGCTCGAAGTTGTAAGAGACTAAAGAGGCTTAGAATTGAAAGGGGTGCTGATGAGCAGGGAATGGAGGATGAAGAAGGTGTGGTTTCACAAAGAGGATTAATGGCTTTAGCTCAGGGATGCCTTGAATTGGAATACTTGGCTGTTTATGTATCTGACATCACCAATGCATCATTGGAATACATTGGGACTTACTCAAAAAATCTCTCTGATTTTCGCCTAGTCTTGCTTGACCGAGAAGAAAGGATAACAGATTTGCCTCTTGATAATGGAGTCCGGGCTCTATTGAGGGGCTGTGAAAAGCTTAGAAGATTTGCTCTGTACCTCCGACCTGGTGGTTTGACTGATGTAGGCCTCAGTTATATTGGGCAATACAGTCCGAATGTAAGATGGATGCTTCTAGGTTATGTTGGGGAGTCGGATGCCGGGCTTTTGGAGTTCTCTAAGGGATGCCCAAGCCTGCAGAAACTAGAAATGAGGGGTTGTTGCTTCAGTGAGCATGCACTTGCAGTTACTGTGATGCAATTAACTTCCTTGAGGTATTTGTGGGTGCAAGGATATAGAGCGTCACAATCAGGTCGTGATCTTTTAGCAATGGCTCGTCCATTTTGGAATATCGAGCTAATTCCTGCAAGACGAGTAGTTATGAATGATCAGGTTGGAGAGGCTGTTGTGGTTGAGCATCCGGCTCATATACTCGCGTATTACTCCCTAGCTGGACCAAGAACAGATTTTCCAGAAACTGTTATTCCTTTGGATCCATTAGTTGCTGCGTAGAGCTGTAAATATGACCTATTTTTCGAAGTGTCCATTTTTCCCATCCACGTTCTGTCTATAAAGTTTCTGCACCTTTCTCTTTTCTCTTTTCCTTTCCTTTTTGTTTAGAGGGTTTCCAATTTGATATTTCATTTTCGATTTTATTTCTAGACTTTGTCCTGTAATAAGATTGTGTTTTCTTCTGTAATTTTGAAAGCACTTGCACTCTTGGTGGGCTACTGTTTTTGTCCCTTGTCCCTGGAAAAAGTAGTGAATGACTCTTAACGGAATACTTCTGGTAGTGGCAGACATTGGACATGTCATGACATTGATCTTGTTCCTGCAGAGATTTGTGTGCTTGAGTGTCCCTTTTTTTTTTAGGTGGAATGAATGAAAACGAGTTTTTCAGATAGAACGTGTCCAGCTCTAAGACTGAGATTGGCTGTGAAAGATGCCAAAGAAAGCCATCAGAATTGGATTTTAGTAGTGGCAAAAGCTTCTGCAGGAGAAAACTTTCATGCATGTCAGTATGTCATTGAAAAGAGAGCTTCACAGGAACCTTTTTCCCATAAAATTTTGTGTTGCAGATGGACCTGGTAGAAACAGTAAGTAATTTTCCTGCCATCAGGAACATGTTTCCCACCAGTGTATTACTGGAAAGTTTTTTGCCAATGGTAAATTCATGATTTGCTTGATCTTAGTTCAGGAAGTTGGAAATTGTTTATGGCAATGGAAAATGACACCTGGGGGCTGGTTTAACATTATTATTATTAATTTCTTTTTTATCAAATGTTTCTAATTCTATGTTGGGAATCAAAGAGTTAGAAGCTTTGTTGAATAGAGTTTGAAGAAGGGATTATGGGGGACTTAGATGAAGTAAAATTGAAGAGTGGAGAGCACTGTTTTTACAAAAGTTCCAGCTAGAGACGGATATGGACCCTGCAAATTCCTGAACCCATCCTCTTTTCTCTTGCCTGTCATTTTCCTCCCTTCCCAAGGTAGAAAGGTATCAAAAAAATCTTATTTAGTACAATGATAAAGGAAAGTTTATAGGTAACTATGGGAAATATCCCTTCTCGTAAACCAACTTGATTGAGTTAGTTCTAGGTCCTGCTCACCTTCTTAAGTTTATTCATAGAGTGTACAAAGACCTGGTTCAAAGGATTGCAGCAGCAGCAGCAGCAGCCGCCGCCCTAGAAGCTAGAGCAATTAGGGTACATTGTACTTATGAATTGTAGCCACCATATCCAATTTGAAGCTTGTATTAAAAATGGGGTTTGCAATTTAAGGTGGTGTATCTTGTCTATTCTATTTGGGTCCATTACCTTTTGCAGATGCTGACAGTTCAGGGCTGGTTCTGGATTATATTTACTTCAGTTTCAGGACCCATTTCAGAGATTGCAGTGTACAGTGACTTCATAAGCATTGACCATGGAGAGTTGATGTTTATGATAGTGTTTTTAGTTGTGAATTAGTATAACCATAACTTGGGAAACTTGGCTTGAAATGAGACAACCCAAGATAACTCAAAATTAGACTCGCAAATCAGACTATCAGATTACTTGAGAAAAATGTATTACTAGCAAATGTTACCAGCATCATAGGCATTGCAAATGCCAGAAAGTTGGAAGGAATTCCTTTAATATGAAATCCAATTGTTGCTTGGTGTCCTTAAGCCAAGAATCAACCTGGCAACTGCCAGTGATTACAACTAAAAGACCATTAGAATTAATCCCAAGACTACAGCTTGATAATAATTAAAGACAACCTAATGATGAGATGGGATAACTTGTTTGAGCATTTCAAGGGCTCTGGAGAACACTGCCCATCCTGTTTCTATTTTTCTTTTCCCTAGTGGCCAAATGTTCCAATCCTGGTCCCCCCCCCCCCCCATCATCCAGTTTGATGTTTTTTACCAAGAAGCAGGTGGTTGCTTGTGAGTAGCATTTCAAGTTGTGGACTCACCATTCTTGATGAATGCTGCCAGTTAAAAGGAAAAAACAATGCATGAATCCATATTGGCATTTCAGTTAGTACAGTTCTCAACTTTTTTAGACTGAAATTCCTAACCAATCTATTAACTCTAATGGAATTGAATGATATGCATATGGATAACAGATTGGAAAACTAAGTGGTAACCTTGGGGAAGATATTAAGCCTAGGATACACCCAAGTTTCTCTCTTTTCTGATCAGGTATTTCCTTAAGAGAATCTCCACAAGATAAGAGGAGAAAAATCTATACTAAAGAGCTCAGAGTTATGCGCTAAGCCTGATCCTGTTTGAGTTCCACCAGAGAAAAAAGGAAGATATGCTGAAAGTCATGTCTGAACATTTCAATCACATGCTATGGATTTCAAAGCAGAGTGCATCACAACTGGATTTCATCAACTGCAAGTGCTCTAGTACAGAGAAATGGAGATCGCTAAGATTGAATATAAGATCTTTGTAAGAGATCTGCAGGATAAGAGCATTGAGATACCAAGGGTACTAAGAATTGAATGTTAGAGAAAACTACAAGAAGCCACATCTCACAGCCTGGTAACCATCATAACATCTTTGATTAGTAAATCATTATCTGACCATGAAGGTAGGTGATTCCACATGTACAGTTCTCTTATCACTTTATATTTCCACTGTCTTATTCCATTTTCTCATATCAAACCAAAGCAATGGGCTAAGAAAGCCAATAAAGCAAATTTAGAGCTCTGGGTCCTGTCCCTTTTTATACTTTTTTAGGCCACTGGTTATGTTCCCCCTTAAAGATCAAAGTCCCAAGCACATGCTGCATGGTACAGTATTGTGCACTATGAAGAATTTTTAATACCAGAATTTACTTGGATGTCTTATTTGATCTAATGCAGTGAAATGGGAAGGAAGCAAAACACATTTCTCTTACATTGGATTCATTTTTTAATCCCTGTTAGAAAAATTCAAAGCTCTAGGCCACCAACAGCGCTGTCTTACATCAACACTTGATTTACTTTTACATAGCAGATTGTAAAACACTGCCAGGCCATGAATATATAAATAAATCTGTGTCTAGGTGATAATATCAACCTAACTTTATCAATCTTGTGTGAGATCTGACGACAAAAAGTTCTCATACCAAGATCATCCTTAAATAAAGTAGGCCAGTCTGTGATATATATCATGCTATTGTAATGGGGGGATTTGTATCAAAACAAGTAGGTCTAATGCATGGTTCGTCATCAAAAGGGGATTTTGAAGGTGGGATCATTGGGTTATTGCTAAAGCAAGATTGCCTCTTTTGTTTTTTCTGGAAATTAAAAGAACGAAAGATGGCCAAAAAGTATATGGTGTAACCTTCTCCAAGGTTTGATCAAATTTAGAATAAAGATGGGTAGAAGTGCTTCATTATGCAACTTGCAGAAAGGCTGCTTCTCTTAGAAAAATAATATAAAGTAGATAGTTTTTGTCATCTTCTGACGAAAAAAAAAAGTTGGTAAAAAACAATCATGTCGATCATGTTTGCTTTTGTAGCTTTTGAACACTCAAATTTTTGTGTGGCTTAGAAAATGATATACATGCAAATGTGACATGGGTAGGGCACTAGGCTGGCCTTTCATCATAGTTGCAACAGCAGCAGCAGCACAGTATAGCAATGGTGGGGTGTAGGAATAGATCCCACAATGGCAAATTGAAAAGAAAACAAATACAGTGAACAATTTCTTCATCTGTGGAATGCCGATTTGTCTACCTATGAGATAAGAGTGATCATTATCAACCCATTCATTAAGGTCCCGCTAAGTATCTAAGAGTAGAATTCCCAGCATTCTTTTGTACTGTTAACAGTACCAGCAGGATATGAAAATTGAATTATTGATTGAGTTTAGGCCCCCAGGGTAAAGAATCAAATCCAAGACTATTTAACAAAGCTGATTGTTCTTTTCCACACTATTCTTTTTCCTCATTTTTTTTTTATTTATGGACTTATTTTTGTCTATTTAATCTGATGAAGCCTAGTATTTTGTCAGATTCTTATCAGAAGATTTGCTGCTGTTTTTCTTGGAAAGGATTGTAAGCAGGATGCTGCAAAGAGTTGAAAGTTAGCAGGCATTGTTGCTTCATTTCCAGGATCATGTGGCACAAACTTAAGAAGCAACAATATTAAACGAACATAGCTCCTTCAACCCATAAGGAAGAATCTCTGAAGGATTTGAGGACATGTGGAAGAAAAAAAAGGTAAAAATCATATTCTTTCCTGTACCCATAAGAGAAAAAAAAAAAAAGAAAAGAAAAGAAAGAAGAACAAAGAAACATATTCTCTCAAGGTCAAGGAGAAGGTCAACATCTGATTCTGCCTAATTTCAAAGCTAGATTTTCTTATCCCTTTTCAACATGGTTATAGCATGACAAAAATACAAAACAAGCACAGTTAGATTCTTTGTTTTGGTTGTCAAGTAAACATATGAACCACAAAAAGGCATGATGCCTCCAGAGACCAGTAAAAGAAGCTACTCTATGCTCATGAATCAGGCTTGCCACCATTGACAATTGGGTTGGCAGAAAGAGAAATATCAGAGAAAAGGCAATGTTGGATTGGAATTGGATTAAAAAAAGTGATGATCAGAAAGAAAAAAAATATAAAAATGTAAACCATATTGCATCTTTCTATATTCTATAACAGACTGAAGCATGTGATGCTCAATCAAGTGGAATGCATACTCAGCTTCGACTAAGTGATGGCAATCAAGCTCGGGTCAACTTGGCCATATTGGATCCAAAAAAGGTGAAAATGGCGGAAAGGGTCCTATGGCAAAAGTAAGCAATCAGATACTGAGAAATTTCCAAAGCAGTGCCAAGTGAGTCAGCCAATTAGGCCACATCACCGAATTACATGGCAGCGCGTACGAAAACCATTACAGAAAACTATTGTAGGTGTAAAAAGTAGCAGAAGGTTCCTTTAGATCACTCCTTGACAACTGCAGCAAAATTTTTTAATATCTCAGTAACAAATGATTGATCTTTTCCCTTGTACACATCCGGTAATGCCATTTTCTTTTGGTTCTTGGCCTCTCAGGGTTCAGTTCAGCTATGGACAAAGTGTCATAATCATCCAAAAAGTCTTTAGCCTGCATCAGAATGGAGAATGACAAAAGCTAGGACAATTAGCAAAGCTAAAGGAGAAATCCAGAACATGTAGATAAATGTTTGTCTGACAAACAAATGCAAAACTAATAAGGGTCTGATATGTTTTTCATTTATTCAAACTCTGAACAGCCGTTTTTCATTCATGATGTAAACCGGGTCGCAGTTGCCTCTAGCACAGGAATTTGTTGCCCAAGACATTTTTCTAAGGATAAATTTCTACTTTACGGTTTGAACACTGGTGTGTAGGCAATACATGATTCCACCATTGTGTAATAAGCAACACCATTTTATCTGTCATACAAGACAATGATAAAAGAGCATTTTGGAAAACCCTTCTCTACATTATTAGATTTGCAATTGAAACGTTGAGTACAACATAAAACAACTGCCTTATCCATGCATGTGATATCCTGTGTAAGGGTTTAGAACACTGAGCTTTGGGGTTTGATATGAGCTCCATGGTAAGCACTGCCATACAGATTTTGCCCCTGAAGTCTCAGGCCGTTTGACGCAGTCTGGTATTGGGATGATGTAAACCAGTTCCCATGAGTTGAGTTGAAAGCCATGGCTGATCCATCATTGGGGTGATTCCAATTGTTGCCTACTTTTGGCATGCTGGCCAGCTTTTGCTGCAATGCAAGCACATTGGAATGATTTACTGAAGGAGGCTTATGATTGTCCGAAAAGGTAGTGTTGGTGAGATTGACAGTCGTAATGTCATGGATGCTTGGTCTCCTCTTGTCTTTCCCTCCTGAAAGCTGCCTCTGATAGTATTTTTGAGCATGGCTTGCCACTTGAGTTGGAGTCTTGGAAACCACAAAATTTCTGGAGATATTTCTCCAGTCCCCTTTACCGTACTTCAGAAGTCCCATCAAAAACCGCCTATAAGTCATGATCAAAGAATCCATGGTAAGAACAAGAACCGAAATCATCTAAGTTTCAGGTTGGACAGTAAAGAAAACTATGACTGCAAAGGTCTTTTAAATTGTTATCTGAACTCATAAAAATTTAAATGAATTCTGAAATGGAAAATCAAAACATTGAACCTTATGTGAAGTGTACAAGCACACAATATTACTTCATTCATACTTTTACCACTAATCAAAAACTCTGAAATTTTTAACTGATAGATACCCGTTCTCTGCTGCAGCCATTTTAGTATCTAAGCCAAAGCTCACCAATAGAAAACAGAATTTTTAAAGAACTGTAACTAGTTTTTTTTGAAGGAAAGTCACCTGTGCTCTTCTTCTGTCCATGGCACCGCTTTCTTCCTCTCATGATCAGGACCTCTAGCCCCTGTAGACCTCTTCCTATATGCATCAAAATCACGGTTATCAACCAATTCTAGTGTAAAAGATGAGCTACAGTAACCTGGCATAGGAAATCGCCCTGCTTCTATTTTGAAAACATCTTCTTCCAACTCTCTATACTGTTTCATCACATCAGAAACAGTTTTTCCTGGTATCATTGCTGCTACTTTGAACCATCTATCAGGAACATCGTCATCATATATTGCTAAAGCACTCTCAAACATTTTGTTTTCTTCTTTAGTCCAACTTGTGGAGTTGCTCTCTTGATCAAACCAATCCGAATTCGACATAAAAGAAGTTGCAAACAAAGTTTCCATACTTGACAATACTGGAAAAACAAAGCTATCTTTTTCAATTTCAAAAAAAGTTCATATTGGAAATGGAAGAAATATGAAACCAAGGAAGAGAGACTGGTTGCAGAAAGTACAGTGTTTAGATGCTTAAGAAGAGCATTAAAATCAGAATCATTTACTTGGGAATCAAGAATCAATCTTTTTCTTAACAGCATAAACTGAAGAATCTATAAAGATAAATCTTTTAAAGAATCAAGAGAATCTAGAAAAAGAACAAGGGAGAAAAATCTGCTGGTTTTTTCTTCTTTTTTGCTTTTAAGTACAAAGCATTAAAAGAGAGAGTGTTATATATATAAAACAATATAGCAACCAGAACTCCTGAATAACTGTAAACAACCCAAGCTTGGAACTTAGAATTTATACCACAACAAGGATTATAATAAAGTGAAAGAAAACACTATTGAAAGCCATGATGAAATAAAGAGCAAGATGATGAAAGATGGTGGACAAAGGTAAAGACCCAATTGAGGAAAAGGAATGAAAAGAGATTCTTTGGATAATTAAGCTGACAGAAAAAGTGGGAAAACAATGGTTTTCTCTCTGTCTGGTTTTCTTTGAAGAGAAGAAATTAGATTAAAGGGAAATGTAGAAGAGAATTGAGGAATGAATAAGGAGAGAAGTGTTAACCTGTTGGGATGTGGATGAGTTCAAAGGGACAAGAGTTGGACAAAGGAAAGGAAAAAAGCTAAAGAAAGGTGGCTTGTTAGGATTGGAGTACTGTCAAATGGAAAATTTTCCTCCTTCATATTATATAAGGAGTTGATTATGGCATTTTACTTTTAATAATTCTCATTTTTTTTTACTATATAGTTGAAACCATAGTCTATAATTTTTTGTTCTAAGGCTTTGATGTAGTGGAACTTGGTTAGCCAAAAAGTTGTAATGATAATCTTGAAAAGGAAAATTAAAAAAAAAAAATAATGATAGAGTTATCAACCATTTAACCATCACCAATTTTGTCCTTTGTGTACACTTTAGAAAGAAAAATAATAAGCCCAGCATGTCATCATACATCAAAATGAACATTAAACTGTCACAACTTTATATCATAAAGTTAAAAATATCTTACTATTCTATGTAATTTCATGTAAACTTTTAATTGAAAAATTGCCCAAAAAAAAATTTTTTCTGTTAATAAATTTTAAATATCAAATATTCCTTAACATAAAATCGTAGGGTTCGACCATTGCTTAGCGCATTCTAATTTTCTTTTTTCTCAAAATATATGTAATTTTGGATGGAAAATGCTGAGAAAATTTAACTATTCTTGCAAAACAAGTAAAAAAGAAAGAAAATTTCAGAAATAAAGAGCTTTCCAAGCTTCAATTTCACCATAAACTCTTATAGCTACATACTTCCTTTTCCTTTACATGCACTCAAAGTATATATCATGACCCTCATTACACCAAGAACAGAAGATTGAAGATACGAGATTACATGGTTTTCAGATTATGAAACTTTAAATTAATTCCAAGTAAAAGTAAACAACAACCCTTGATTCCTATGCTGTTTTATTAGCTCTGTCAAGTCTTTGGTCACCGTTTTCAATCACAAATTTTGCACATTCCTAGTGGCCTCTCATCTCCTGTCTCTAGCCTCAGACTTTGAATCTCAAAGCCGTCTCCCTCTGGACATTGGTCTAGCACTGTGGAAGGTCACTAGGAGGTGGTATCAGTGACTCGTTCGGGCCTTTGCCATTTTCCACCAGGAATGCCATCTTCAGTCCCCATGTTGTGTGAACTTCCAAATGGCAATGGAAAAACCAGACACCTGAAAAAGACCAAGTTGTAACGTTAGAACACTTTTGTTTTTGTAAGAAATGTTTTGCTTGCTGGTTGTCAAAGCAAGCTGAATAGACAGTTTATGAAGACCTTGCTTGCTATGGAAGCAAAAATAGAAGCAGCTTCATTTTAAAGAAAAGAGACAAAGAAAGTGTTAGATTTTGCTGCAAAAGACAAATATATGGAAGTTGCAAGCTCCTTACCAGGAAAAAGATTGATAAGAACAAACCATTAAGTTCTATACTGATTCAATCTTTTTAGAACTTCAAAATTAAAAATGTGAAAGCGTTTTGGGAAAAGATTGTTTTCATGTACCCGGGTTGTCTGCCCTGAATCTGATTGCGGTCCATCCTGCTGTTGGTACGCTTATTGTGTTCCTTTCGACAGGATCAACTAGATTGAATTTCAGTGGATCCTTCTCTGGATCAAAATTTCCTACCCCTCTTCCAACTGCAAAGAAGTTGAATCCATGCAGATGGGTTGGATGGCTCTCTGGTGCTATTATAGAGTTTCCTTGAATTATTAGTTGAACTGTTGAATTATACGCCAGCCTGTATACCCTGGTGCCATTCATTGTTTGCAAACTGGATGGTGGAGTACCAGTATAATTGAAGGGTATCAGTGGCTTTGCTGGAAAATCATCTGTGAAAACCCCACTTATGCCATAGTAATGTGCTTGAAGGAGAGCTGTGGTTGGCATGTCAAAAGTGACATTATTAATAGCTGCTACTGCCCGGGAACCATTAACGCATGTAGCACAAGGGTTAATCCCAATCCCAATGGTGAAAAATAGCGAATGATCAATGGTTAATGGGACATTGGCAGGGTATTCTTTTGAATTAAGGCTTCGAAGAGATTTAGAAAAAACTTCTGTCACTGATGTTGCATTCACAGGAGGAATGCTGGTCAAGGTAGTTGGAGTAAAGGCAAGGGTGTGGTTGTAGCGTAAGTATCCCACTGCAGTCAAGTTGTCAACTGCAACAATGGTGTCCATGAATGGAGATACAGCTATTAAATACTTGCCAATACCCTGATCTGCTGTAAGAAGGGAGGTTGTGGTTTGTCCTGGACCAAGAAATAATGTGTCAGTTTTGTAGGGCTTAGTGTAAACTGCATCAACTTCGACAACAGTCAGATTATGGCCAGCAATTTTGAAGAAGAGCTCTTCATTCACAGCTGCATTAACAACTCGTAGTAAATAGGTCTTGCCAGTTTCAACATGTAAAGTATATGCACCTGCATTTGCAGAATGAAAGAACTTTGTTAACCAAACCGGGGCAGGAAAAAGAAAAAGAGCTCGGAAGGGGAAAGGAGACTGATCAGTTACATAAGATTGTTCTGATGTATTTAGCTCTAGTCTAAGCATTTTTTTTATTTTAAAAAATGATTTTCTCTGAAATTTTTTGCCCTTTCAATTGCAAGTATTACCTTCAGAAGAACAGTTAGCAACTGGTCCGGCATGGCCATTAATTGTGTGTGCATCTGACACATTTGGAGCCAAACCAGTTTGCATTGCCTGGTTGACCACAGCTTCAGTATCTGCTTTCCACCATTCCCCTAAAATTCAAAGAAAAAGATTCCACTTAACTAACATATTAGTCTCATTATAATTTTTGATGCAGGCAAAGACAAGCTTCAAGCTACCAGAAGCTCACCTAAAATGATTACTTTTTCTTTATAAGGCTTGGGAAATGGATAAGGGACACCCTTCTTAGGCAAGATAACAATAGCACCATGCATGGTTGACCTCAGCCAGGAAATATGTGCATGCCAAAGGAGTGTCCCTCTTTGGCCTGTGACGGTGAAGTTGTACAGGAAGTTCTGACCAGGCTGAATTGGACACTGTGTGATATATGCTGGTCCATCAGACCAACCTGTTCGAAGTTGCCTGACCCCATGCCTGCAATAGCAGGAAAAAGAAAGAAAAAAGTCGTCAGGCTACAATTTGTAGATTTTAGTTAAGTTAGTTATGACTCATTAAGCTGTAAGAAATCTTTCTGATAAACTTTGCTCACCAGTGGATCGTAACATTGTGTTGGACATGATTGGTAACCCTTGCGAGTACATTATCGCCCTCTCTTGCATAAAGAGTTGGCCCTGGAAACTGCCCATTGACAGTCACAATAGGCTTGGTGGCACAAAGCCTTGTTGTGTTTTTCAAGACCACCTGAAATGCTTTTTCCAGCAGAATGAGTATAAAATTCCTCCATTTTACAGTTACATGTCTGGACTTTACATATTTTTTTTGCAAAAACAACCATGTGCAAAGACAATAGTATAAAGTTTAAAGATGCTCAGTCATTTTCGTGGCAACTCTTGAAGAGTTCCAATGAGGTAGGTACAAGCAGGATGAGAAGAAAAGTCAAATTCATTAAGTAATGTGCATGAGAAGAGATAACTTGGCTTTATTGAGAAACATGAAAAATTTCCTCCTGGTTCTGTTTGGTTGCCCCTTGGTAACAACTTTTTGCCCCTTTTTTTAAACCCCAAAAGTTTAAAACAAATGCTAATTAAAAGAAGCAAGAATTTTGCCTTTTTCTGGTAGTCAATGATCAATCTTAATATATACCTTTTAAAAAGATAAAGCAAAAAGGGAAGAAACTTACTAAACAGAACCAGGGGAACAAAGTACAATCAGTTTTAAGAGCTCAGGATTGAAATTTCTAGTCTTGCAATCCCTTTTGGCCAGTTTAAAGAAAACCCAAAAAAGATCATGACTGCATGAAATGATTACTGTTCTTGCTGCCATGCGTCCTTTATGTTAAGGGTGACATGAACAACTGCAACAGATTGCCAAAAGGAAGTATACTTACAGTGAAGTTGTAATGCCGAATCTTACACTCTACCAAGACCGGAAATAGAGCAGACATAAACAGCAATGTCTGAACCCAGGACACCATCCTTGCAATGTTCTCTCAGTCACCCCTAATTTGTCTCCCAACTCTGTCTCTTCAAGATTTCTTTCCCAGCTATATTGAGGAAGAACCAGTTGGTCTGACACACTACCTTTGTAACTTCGTATATAAAGGAACAAAATCTTTGATGCAATGTCATTTTACCTGGTTAGGTGAAATGAAGAGATGCCAGGCAGACCGGCATTTTCTCAAAGTTTTCTTGGATGTTACACAAAGTAGTAAGTCACCGTACGTTTTGGAAGTAAGCTAATAACACCCCCCCCTCCGCCTTCCCTCTCAGTTGCCATTTTCAACTGACTGACACTTCGTGTGAGTTGAAACTTACTTCCCATCTGCACATCTTTCTCTATCTCTTACAAAGTATCCTGTTTCAAAAAACTCTTCCTTTTTTCATTACAAATATTTTAATTTCATGTAGCTTTTCGACAACATGCCATCAATGGACTACAAGCATACCATTCCAATTTTTTTAATGGCAAAGACTCCATGATTTTAAATTCTAAGTTCTACCCTATGTTTGTCCGAATTCGGGTCTGAATTAAAATTCGTTATATAAGGTTTTCTTTATGTTTAAAAGGTTAAATATATCTTCGTGTCACGAACATATCACGCGTCAAGTTTTATGTAAGCTTACACATATATAAATAGTTAGTTCTCTAGAGTTTGCTTAATTTTTATTGCATGGAATTGAACTGTTTGCAGGGTGAGTGATGATTCTAGAGTTTGTGCAGCTGAAGCTTCTCAGTCTATCATTGGTAGATTTATAACAGCAGCCGGCCTTCCAGAAGAGTATAAATACATGCACAAAGAGAAGAGATTGCAAAACTATGGTGGTGGGTAATGGTCACTGTATAAATGTGTTGATGTTGAGGAATAAGAGATATTTTATAGTTGAGAAGTTGTTTTCAAGGATATGGATCAATGGCCCTGGTCAGCTGTCCAGAAGCTTTGAGGAATTTAATTAGATGGGTGTTTGCATTTTACAGTAACAGCTCAACTTTCGTGGAAATTCATTTCAAATCTCACATCTTTTTCACCTTGGGGGCTTCCCCTTCTTTTTTGTGGTTCAAACCCCACATTTTTCTCACTAACAAATGAGCATGCTGCTAGTTTTAAAGGTGGTGAATTTCTGGTTGGGATACTTGGCCTCAAAGACAACCAAATGAACATAGTTTTGATTAGTAAAAAATTGTGCTAGGCAGGTGACTTTTGAGCATTGCTGCTGCCACCCTAACCCCAAAAAAGCTTATTTAATGAGTCTTATTTCCATTTCTGAGCAGATGAGTCATGCATTTTCTTTCCAATTTTTTTTATAATTCTGAAGGAATATCTGCAAATGACATCCTAACAAAATTGACAATTATGAACAACCATTTTAGATATGGAAAAACCAGGATTGTTACTGAAGTTTATATGAGTACATATGTCCACTAGTGGTTGAAGCTCACCTAGCTCAGTATTTTACTGCAGAAACATCAGACATATCAGCTGATTGAGCCTCGTAGCCACAGAACTCAGTCTGGATACTTTTTCAGCTGAACATAAAGTTCCAGTGAAAGCCGGATGTGGTCAGTATTGCATGGTTCAGATCCTAAAAGAACGTCATGTAAGGAAAGGGAAGTGAATTTGATAAGTTGGTATATAGCTTTCATTTTATTATTAGTTTAAGAGACCTTTGGTTGAATGGTTCCTACTTCAATGTTTTGAGCATTTTGTTTGACCTAATAGATCAGACCCCTAAACCTGTAAAGTTCCCAAGATTGCATGTCGGAGGTGTGTGTCTGACAAAAAAACACAAAAAGCAATTAAGGAACTGTTCTGTTCTCCTAGGAACATGGTCAATTCAGCGTCTAGAACTAATGTTTTCCTATAGCAGGCTAATTAAATTCTGTATTATAAAATGGTCTTATCAAGATGAGTACAATACACTTCATGGAAGTTAATTTTGCATTCCCCCAAAGGAATTCTTGAAGAAGGTAACAAAGAGGCTGCAATTGACCAATTTGAGAGAATTGCAACACATGAACAAGTTACTCAAACTTTCTTGGATGCAGCCACAATGGCACCCTGGATCGTGTTAATGCAAGATTTGTATAGAAATCCTAGATAATCTATGATGTTGTCCTCCAATGCACCTTCTAAGGGGTCTATCTCAAATGACCAGTTAACCAGCGTCGAGTCATCTCCATAATCTATGAATTTTAAGGAATTTACAGATCCATCTAAGCCCACGTTGCTTGCTTCCATTTTGTATACGTAACTGTGTGATGTTGGGTCCATTGCAGCCAGCCTCTCTTTGATCCATGACCTTTCTCCATCTTGTTGGGGGAACATGAAGCCGGATACTAGCCGTACATAGCCAGGAATGCCTTCATCTCCTGCTAAGTCAGTGCATCTCTCAACCATTGGCATCCATTCTGATAGTCTTTTTGTTTGAGAAACAATGGTCCAGACTTTGTCAAGGGGTGAATCAACTATTCCACTGACTGATCCGTGCCATTTCCTCTGTCCTGTTTCACCAGCCTGCAAGAAGATTCAAACTTAAAAAAAAAGAATGCATTCAATATCTTCCAATTACCAGTTGGAATTTAAACTCTATAACAAATGTGGTTGGTGTAGACCTACAAATTTTGGCATGTAGCATGAAACTAAAATCATCAATAAACATCAAGAGACTAGTGTTTCATATAAATCAAAGGGGGAAAAACTACCTAAAACTACAAGGATGATTGAATGTAAAATGCAGAATGCATACCATAGTTATTGGTGTTTGGTAGATCTATTAAAAGGTGAAGGTGCCCTTATGATTTACTCTTGGTATCGACATAAATGTAGTAATGTAACAGTCTGCAACTCTAATGCTCATCTGCAGCTGATTCCAGCAAACTGAAAGTTCCCAAGACAATGTCCACAGTTTATTGTGAAGGAATCTTAGAAAAAAGTGTTACGCTTTGGCATGATCCTTTGAATATGCCAATAAGAGCATGCATAGGGGGTTGAATCCAAGGCTTAACTTCTTAGGAATTTACTATATTTTAATCATAATTACAGGTGTTACTTTGTTCTTTACTTCCTTTCAATAGTTAAACAAACTTGGTTTCTAGGAAGATCGAACAGACCATGATGAATTCTTAAGAAGTTGAATACCTGTGGAATGAAGAAAGAGACCTTGTCAGTCACTATATTCATTTTTGGACTGTATCGTCCGGAATAGTTTAATCTGATAATTATTGTATTAAGCAGAGATTATTCCATGACATCCAAGGATAAAGTATATATGATTAATTGATTGTTTAGAAATGATTTAGATGTTTCTTATGTTTTAAAACAATTCTAATTAAGGGAAGTGGGAAATCTAACTCCTTCCCATTATAGGAAGATGTTGCTTCATGTAGCATCAAAAGGTGTTCTTCTTCCAACATAAAAATGATTGAAATTTGGAAAGAAACTCATTGGAATTGCTTTTCAAATATTCAACCTGTTGGACACCCAAAAGTCTTAAGTTAGGTGAATATAACTTGGAAACAAGTTCATAGAAGAATGAGGTGCATTGGCCCTTGGGATAACTTTATGAGCACTTCTGCTTCAAGTCCCATTACAGATAAAGAAGCAAATTCCTTTCAGGGAAAAATATGCTGAATGGAGAGCTCAGCCTTTTATAATTCTATTTTGACGACTTCTTCTATATGGAATAGCTTAAGGTTTGATAGACAAAGGAAAACAAAGGCTGAAAGATAAAACAAAGTAAAAACATTGTTGCTTAAGCAGCAGCTCCAACAGGGACCCCAGCTTTGAGCCTTGAGGATCCGTTTAGAGTTTCTTCAAAGCGGATAATCTCATTCTTCGAACCATATGCAACTTGAGTTCTATCATCGAGATTATTGATCAATTTGTCTAGTACGGACCGATGACCATCACTGCTGTAACCTCCAGCTTTCTCAATCAAGAACCCCAAGGGAGCTACCTCAAATAACAGCCTCAGCTTGGCCTTGGCAGATGGTGATGCCACATTTGTGAAGATACCCTTTTCTTTTACAATGATCTGTAGATAAACAAAGGTAGTAAAATCATTTCAATTTGACAGCAGTATGGACTAATAGGAGAACAAAGATATGGGAAGAAGCTCGGCATACCTGGTTGACATCTGGCACCATTCCACCAGTGTATCGCAATGTGTATTTCTCCCTCACATAGTAGTTGATCAACTGTTTTTCAAAATGTAAAAAAGTCAATTTGCTGCTGTTGATAAAATTTTTAGAGCAATAATATTCCCTCATTAAAAGAGTTAGGAAAAATTTTAAATATAGTTGAACCTTGTCATATTCAGGGTTGTCAGATGTGGCTCTCAAATTTCCAGGGGAGAACATTTTTCCCTCACCAATCTCTGTGGTGTCTTTGACATGTTGCCATTTTCCTGATAAATCCACCAGGGAAACATCATTTTAGAGTGAGAAAGATGAATTTAGGTACTCAATACTTATTCCTAAATCCTTGGCTACAGTGAGTACTAATTCAAAAAGTTAGGTACTGCTTCTGAACTGAAGCTTATCACAACCAAATGAGACCAGTCGTTTTCTGATTGCAAAATTTGATACTAATATTGTTGCAAGTACCTTCATCAAGAAGAAGGAACTCATGGGTGCCAGGGCTGTCCTTAAGTGCAAGAACATATGTAGTCCGAGGACCGAAAATTCCCATGGCTGCAGCAACTTGATCTCTTCCTGTTACACCAGTTAACTTATCTCCAGGCCACACCCCAAAGATGGTGCCTACTGTGAAATTTGTGTCCACAATACTGGAGCCATCAAGTGGATCAAAAGCAACACTGAATCCACCTGTTCATGCAGTGATACATTATGGAGTAGCCAATCAGTTGTACTTAATCACTAATTCCAATGGATGGGACCTTTTTAAGAGGTTGGAAAGACATTCAGACCTTCAGCAGGGCCTCCCATGTCTTGAAGCTCAGGAACTTCTTCCGAGCAAGCGTACTTGCAGAAGTGTGAGTAAGTCAATGCCTGCAAATTGAATCATAACCCAAAGACATACTGTCAAACTTCACAGACAAATTGCTAGAACTTGGACATGAATGGTTGTATAAATTCTATTGCATTCAAAGTAAGTTATACTCTTCATTAAAATTGCTAGATAGTCTTTTTTCCCACATCTGTGTTGGAAAGCCAGTTCTTATCCAATAATCTGACTTGGACAGACATAAACCCCTAAAAATATGAATACGAAACCTGTAAGAAATCTTTTGACATGGATTAATAGAGCGTTTTATTTGCCTAAAATAACTACTAATTGTCAATAGGAGCTTCTGTTTTTGTGATTCTAACCTCGAATAGAAGCTTGTTGGCAAGCAAATCGACAGCAAGCTGCTCGTCTCCAAAGGAATTCACGCAAGCTGTACCTCCACAAGAAGCTGTCCTGACCTTGAAAGCAATTGTCCTTAATGCTTCTCCCATGCACATCATCAATCTAATGAGTCCCTTGTCTGGGGTTGCCTTTGTAAGGAACTCTTCCTACAACCATAAAACCATTGAAATTTACTTAATCTCCAACTCATAAACTGATTTGAAGAAGCAAAAAGCAAACACTAGCGAAGGTTTGCTGTCTAATATAACTAACCAGACTGTCACCAATCTCACATCTTGTCACAAAGGAAGAGCTCTTTGTCTTTGAAACTTTCAGTGATGATCTTGGCACAACCCGCAGTGATTCCCCGAGCAGTGAGCTCGTTTTAAGGCTCTGTCATACATTTCAGTAGAATCTTTCATTGAAAACTCTTAGGCAAAATGATTCACAAAGACAATCACAAGATTTTTTCTAGTTCTGGGCCTTGACTAGGAAGATTGATGAGCTCGGATACCTACATCAGGTCAATCTCTTTTGCACTAAAAGCTAAACTCGTGCATGAAATCTTAAGAAACATCAAATTATTCATTTGAATATTCTTAGTATTTAGAAAAGGAAAGCTTAGCTTGTACATGAAACCATGCAAGCAAGCATGTATGCATGATATCTGAAAGAATACAATCATACCCTGTAGCTGAAGGAAGGAGATATCGATGGTGGGGAGACTAATGCAGTGGAATGCTTAGAGGAAACACTAGGAAGAACAATCCCACGGGCATAGCACGTGACACCCGTCTCCATAGTTGAAGAAAAAGTGTTTATTATAACAGAAATAGAACTTCAAAGGAAGAAAGTATATAATTCTGCAACAAGCATTTGCTTGCAGCAAGGCAATGCTTGAGTAGGATCAAGTAGTTAACCATGTCGTGACACGTGGCAGATGGTGAATAGATAGGCTTTACAATCAAGTGGGGAAAGGCAAAGGGGCAGTACTGAGGTTCAATTATGATCTCTCATTTAATGTGTGGTTATGGTCCTAACATATGAAGAAAGAGATGTGACAGATAGAGGGGAGAGAGAGAGAGAGAGAGGCTGCTGCATGGCTTGTTCTTTGCTTTAACTGCCTATTGTTTCTACATGTGTAACTAGGTAAGGTTGAACCACATATTACATCACCCTTTCTTCATTCACTGAATAATGTGCCATTCAATTTTTCATATATACAAATTGGTGATCAATCATAGAACAAAAAAAATGAATTAATTAAGAATTAAGTAAATTTTTAAGTTAAAGATTAAAGATTAAAGATTAAATCAACTAAATAATTTCAAATTTTAAGGTTTGATCACATAAATAATCCAAGAGAATGGAATAATTAGTATTTAAAGTAAACATTATATAAGGTGACATTATAGATAATATCAATATTGATCGCATAATATCATATACTTAATTTTGATTTTTGATATTCAAGCATAAGATTATACGTTAATATCGAATATTAGATAATAAAATTCGATTTAATCTTAATTTATGAAATTCAATTAGCACATTATGTGAAAAATAAGTTTGATTATGGGTGATGTTAGACCTTAATTTAATGGTTAATTTGGATTAAGATTTTTGGCTTCCAATTTTTCAACATCCAAGAACACCAAAATTTGGGCTTTTTCTACTACTTGGGCTGGATTTTAAATTGGGTTTGATGCAAAATTTAAACCCTAAAAAAGGGCACCCAAATTAATTGGGTTTTTGAAGATTGGGGTTTATACCTAAAACACCTAAAAGAAAATTACCGCCAAGCACACTACATTTCCACCCTGTCTGCGACCTCATTTCTCACAGTTCAAAGCGCTGCACTTTTTTTTTTTCCTATGGAGGCCAGGGTTTCTTCTGGGGTTTTAACCAAGAATCAAGCCCCCTTTTTAAGCCCTTTACAACCAAGAAAAGTTCAATCCTTGAGAAACCTCTCTGCTTTGTACAATACTAAACAAACCCATCAATTCTCAAATGCTTCATTTCAGCTTTCTACGATATCTTCATGCAGAAGCCATGGTTTCAGACAGGTTTTACCCATTTATCCTTGCTTTAGCTTTTCCAAAATTGATTCTTTTTGCCGCAATTTTGTTTTTTTTTTTTGTTTTTAATGATGGAACTCTGGGTATAGTTAAATTTGATGCTTAAGATGGTAAATTTGAGTTTTAACAATTACCCAATGTTTCCTTTTGGTTTTAATATTGTCATCTATGATTATCAAGTGAACTGCAAGAGACTTTTTGTTTCTGCTGAATCCTCTTTCATTGTGGGTGCAAGATTTCATTTTATAAAGAATAAAAATTATTGTTTTCTAGGTTATTAATATGTCTGGAGATAATTCTTGTGAGGTCGAGTTGTCGACTTTAACAGCATTGTCACCTTTGGATGGTCGTTATTGGGGTAAAGTGAAGGGCTTGGCTCCATATATGAGTGAATATGGGCTCATTTACTTCAGGGTTCTTGTTGAGGTAATCTTCTAATCAGCATTCTCTTAATATATTCATTTTGTAAAGTAATTTCGTTTCAAATTGTTGGTTCAATATGCGTACTTGCCCCTAAGGGCTTTCAGTCTTCTGTTTTTCCGCATTGTTTAAAAAGAATTGTTTACGACAACTTGATCAGTTTTGGAGCAAATCTAATTCATATACATCCTAGAAATTGAATTGATTACAGAGTCGTGGTTTAGCATAGTTGCATCTCGACTTGATTGAATCTTAACTGTGATAAATCTTAGGCTGAGCCGCATCATTTCATTGGAAGTGTGGATTAGTTTGGTGTCATGAATCAAAGGATAACACATATCCTGTAACATTTGACTGGATGTTGCTAACCTTAGAAATGAGTCGTTGAAATGTTAATGATATGTATACATGTAAAAGCTGATTTCCAAAACCAATCAACGTAAAATCTATGTAAATTTTCATATAAGTCGATGAACTTCATGTTCTTTCTTCTTCTGTGATTTCTTGAAGGATCCTTATTAAATATAAATACTCTCTGTCAGATTAAATGGTTGCTGAAGCTTTCACAAATTCCTGAAGTCACTGAGGTCCCAAGCTTCAGTGCAGAAGCTCAGTCCTATTTGCAAGGATTGATTGATGGATTTAGCATGGATGATGCCTTGCAAGTTAAACAAATTGAGAGAGTAACTAACCATGATGTAAAAGCAGTGGAATACTTCTTGAAACAGAAATGCCAATCACATTCAGAGATTGCTAAGGTTGGGATTTACCTCATTAGTTCACTATCCTTTCTGTTTGACTTAAATTCATGCTAGTAGATCTAATTCATTGGGAATTTTAGGATGAAATTACATTTTCTCTCTGGTTTCAGGTGCTTGAATTTTTCCATTTTGCTTGCACATCTGAGGACATAAACAACCTTGCCCATGCGTTGATGTTGAAAGAAGCAATGACCAAAGTCATGCTTCCAACCATGGATAAGTTGATTGAGGCAATATGTGAGATGGCTAAGGCTAATGCAAGCATTCCTATGCTTTCTCGCACGCATGGCCAGGTAGAAGAGTAATTTCATTCTTGATACTAGTCATCTGTAGTCATCTGACTGTTATTGTGTCATCAGCCACTCAGGGAATAATATTTTGGAGGGTCAAAATGATCACTATATTATCCCAAGATTACTTCAATTTCTTTATGGTTTCCTTTATTGCCTTATGATTTATTACTATTACTTAGTCTAGAAGTAGCAGTTATTACTTGATCACTTAAATCTTTTGGTTTCTTTCAGCCAGCTTCACCTACAACTTTAGGAAAGGAGATGGCCATTTTTGCTGTCAGGCTAAGCAGAGAAAGGCAAGAAATTTCTCAAGTTGAGATGATGGGCAAGTTTGCTGGTGCAGTTGGAAATTACAACGCACATCTTGTTGCATATCCTAATATTAATTGGCCTCAAATTGCAGAAGAGTTTGTGACTTCTCTTGGATTGAAGTTTAACCCCTATGTTACTCAGGTATTTTTCCTGCCTCCTTCCTCTTATATAGAAAAAGTAGAACTAACAGTTGAAGGAATGACTTTTAGTGAAGCCTTGTATGGATGTGGTCAGCAATTAGTTCATGTGCTTCACCTGGAATAGAATTGGTGATTATGCAATCTTGTCAAAGTGTTGGTATATTCTTCTGATTGGATATAAGTGGTTTTTTTTTTTTCTTGCAGATTGAGACACACGATTATATGGCAAAACTTTATTATGCAATTATTCGGTTTAACAATATATTGATTGACTTTGACAGAGATATATGGGGCTACATCTCTGTAGGATACTTTAAGCAGGTTAGTATTGGGATACAAGGAAGTAAAATTTATTATTATCATTAAGATGCCAAGAAACCTAAAATCTTTTCATGTTCAAAATTTGGAGCAGATAACTAAGGCTGGTGAAATTGGTTCATCAACAATGCCTCATAAAGTAAATCCTATTGATTTTGAGAACAGTGAAGGTAATCTTGGTAAGGCTAATGAAGATCTATCTTACCTGAGTATGAAGTTGCCTATTTCACGTTGGCAGGTAAGAACATATCCAGTTTCTAGTTTATATTTTATATTCTTCACCCTAGGTTGTTGCCCAACTGCCTAAAGTGTAGCACAGAAACCAGCAGTTGGTACTCGTGATTTGCTCAGTGAAGTTCATGTATCAATTTATAGCTGCATTAGTTGGCCAGATGATAATAATCTAAATCCATGTACCAAATTTTTGAGATCATAAGTTCATAACTGGGTAATTATAAACTAAGCCATAGAATGCAGTTTTAGATAGCTGCTCAATTTCATGTATGTACAGTTCATAGCTTATTTATAGGAGTCTATTCTAACAAATAATACATATATTGTTATGTGTTGTATTTGCAGCGAGATTTGACAGATTCAACTGTCTTGAGGAACATGGGGGGAGGACTAGGTCATTCTCTTCTTGCTTACAAAAGTGCATTACAAGGAATAGCAAAGCTCCAGGTATGCAACATAATAAAGAAGTCCCAATGTCCTTGAAGTGCATGGTGGTTATTTTAGTTCTGTTTATGTAGTGAAGGGCTTTAGTATAAATTGCAATATGTTGGTTGTTTATCTGTGATAATTTGGACTCTGTGATACATCAATGACTGGTGGCAAGGCACAATAGTGTGTCTTCTTCAACTCAAAATGGTTAGCATCTTGATATTATGTATGAAGCAACAGCTTCCGCTGAATCTTCTCCAAATTGTAGAATTGGGTGCTTTATTCTGAATGCCTGTTCTGCTGCATACCATCCCTTTTAAACTACCTTTTTATTCCAGGTTAATGAAGCTCGGTTGAGTGAGGACTTGAACCAGGCATGGGAGGTACTTGCAGAGCCAATACAGACTGTAAGTATCTTCTGGTCTTCATGTATCAGTTTGTATCTTGATTCATCTTTTTTTTTAAGCACAAAGAAGTAGCAGGTTGGATTTTCCTGTTGATATGTTAGTCACTTGGATGGGATGCTAGTGCTCAAATTCACAAACTTCTTTTTCATTCTTACAAAATCCACTTCATTTTTGTTTCGCTTTTTAACTTATGTGCAGGTCATGCGGAGATATGGTGTTCCAGAGCCTTATGAGAAGCTGAAGGAGCTAACCAGGGGAAGGGCGGTTACCAAAGAAAGTATAAGGGAATTTATTGAAGGCTTGGAATTACCCAAAGAAGCTAAGACCCATCTTTTGAAGTTGACACCACATTCCTATGTTGGAGCAGCTGTTGAATTAGCCAGGACAGTAGATTCAACCGTGAACGTCATAAACGGAACCAAAGTCTTAGAAACATGTAGTTGAAAGACATAGCTGGGAAGCAAATTGTTGAACCAGCAATTTGTTGTTCATTGCACCACATGAGATGGGTGGTTTCAAGATAAAGTGATGAAGTGTAATACTTTTGAAAGAAAAAATCAGACAGGGTTCAAGTGAACTACTCCTGTTGTTCCCTACTGATCAAATGTTTGTACTAATTGAAGTGATTCTTATATCATGAACATTGATGGAATGAACTCTGAGCTGAAATTTTGTAATCGAAAATAACTGTTTTGCATTTTTCCCCCATTGCTCTCTAATGAAAACCTGGTAGATTCTTGATCAAGTTCAGTATCTGACATTGCAGGAAAACCATGTTTACCAGCAAGTGGTAAAACTTTTTTACCATGAAATTTACTACTGACCACCTTCATCTTAATTCTAGAAAATGGATAAAGATCAGATAAATTTTTGGCATAAAAACGTTACTGACATAAGATGGCGTCTACACCAGGTGTACCAATAGAAATTCAGTTACACATCACCTACGAGACAAGACAGCAACATTTGACAACCTCTAAAACATTAAAAATATCTACCTTCCTTTTGTCCAACATTGTTGGTGGAGCCATATGCAAAGCTCCCATTTGCTTAGCATTATTGAGATGGTGGATCCCAAGAATTATCGTTTTATATACATAAATAAATGGTCAGCTAAAATTAATTTCTTATTTCGCAAAATAGCACTGGAATAATCTCTTTGCTGTCAATCCTACCCCTTGTTTTTAGCCAAAAAGACTGGAGAAAATGTCATCCCTTGTTAAAGTCATCATCTTCATTGGTAAAAAGCCATCGGCAATCATTAACTCAGTGCAAAGAAGGAAGCTTCCCCACGAAAGACACAGTTCTTATTAACTTGTCTTGATCAGTTTTTCGAAATCCTAGTTTATTCAATGCTTCACTTTCTCATCCTTTGCTCTCTTCCACGGTTTCCCATTTCTTCAAATGCCTCTCTCAGGTTCTCTCTCTCTCTCTCTCTCTCTCTCTCTCTCTCTCTCTCTTGTTTATGATAATGGAAAAACATCAGTTTTTTGCATTCAATAATTTCATCAGAGTTTGATTTGGTTGGATTCTGCTTTGTTTTATGTCTTATGGTGTTTTAAGTTATGAAGTTGCTTTATTCTTTTTACCAAACTGCTCTCTTTAAGCAGTGAGTTTATCTGCAAGATTTGGACTATTGTGATTATATCTGATAAGCTGAAGATTCGTGGACCCTTTTGATACTTACAACACATATTAAATAAAAAATGGAATGTTTGTTTGTTTTGTCATGTCTAACTTGATTCCTCGGTCTCTTGGCTATGGCTTAAAGAGAGAAGGTGATCTTGGTTGGTTGCCAATTATCAAGATAGTTTTCTGTCAGTGATTACTTTTCTGATTTCTTATGTATGAAAGATGAGGAACTTTTAGGGATATTTCTTTTCTTTTGTTTCTACTCTTTCCTTTTGTGGCTAAATGCTTGGGCAGTGAAGTTGAGATGAGCTACTGGTAGCTCATCCCCTGGTGGATGAAGCTGCTTGTAAGTTTTTTTTGCTTTATTTGGGATTTCTGTGTTGATTATTCTACCTGTGATTGCCACCATCTAGCTGATGGTGGAGGATTTAATATCAGTTGGTTGTTATTTGTTGTTGCAGTTGACCCTTCTATGATTTGGAAGGGATCTGGATCTGGAGATATTTGCAGCCTGCTATCCGGCTAGATTGAATCATAATGTCAGCTTATGGCCATCAAATGGAGCGGCAGTTCTCCGCTCAGAGTCTCTTAAGTAGAGGAGATACTGGTATGCAGTCCCTTATTTGATTTTACTATCGTTTTTGGATTTGAACAGTTTGTTTGATTCACAAATTAGAAAGAACACCCTGTCCTGAGAGGCATCCATCAGTGGATGTTTCTTTATATGATTGCTACTGCTGATCTTTTTCAATGTGTGACATAAATCATTTTAATCCTTGTCGTTCTCCTTAGGAACAGATATGGGAAGCCGCTATCTGGTTGAGTCGGGATTCTACATGACATCTTTTGCTGCAACAATCTTCATTGCTAGTCTTGCAACTGTTGGGGTTCTACTAGTAACTTTGCTGGTCACATTAGCAGTGATGCTGCAGTCCTGTGAAAGTAGGTGCAAGGGGGTTGTGGAGATTGAGAAATCAAGTGATAGTTACCATTATTGCAACATTTTTTCTCTGCATGGGGAGCTCAACAGCTTGGAAGCAAATGAGGTTCCTCCGGTCTGCAGGAGTTTTGCCATTCAATATATCAAAGGAGGACAATACGAACGAGATTTCAATTTCACAATGTTGATGATTGAAAGTTTTCTCAACACTGTTTCACCATCACATGATCGTCTGGATGTGGTGTTGATGGACATAGATGACATCCTTGCTTCAGATCCTCAGTACACCAATCAATTAATGCACCAGTAAATCCCCTCAATCGTCACGTTTGAATGTCTTTCTTCCAATTTTACTGCTAGTACTTACCAGGATAAACCATGTTTTGCCTCAGGTTCAACCAAATTGGCTGTTGCAAACCTAGTGATGCAACCTGTCTGAAGCACCTGCATACTCAGGAATTGTACAGGAAACTTCAGTCCAGAGGATGGCCTTTGATTCTGCTATCAAGGAAGCCTGTGAGACAGCGAAATGTTACCATTGAGCACCTTACTTCTTTAGGATATACTGGTTGGTCTTCTTTGATTATGAGGTATTGTTGGTATCAGCATTGATTTGTATTTCTGGAGTGCATATCCAATGCAGCTGGTTAAAATCTCCAGGAAACTCTTGCAGGTTGGATAGCGAAATGGAAATGGATAGCCGTGAATACTTTTCTAGACGAAGAGCAGCAATGGAGAAAGAAGGTACTCGGATACTTAGTGTGATCAGCACCCAAATGGATGCTTTAACTGGATCATCTTTGGGAAGACGTGTTTTTAAGCTTCCAAACCCTCTATTTTACAATTTTGAAAACCAAGTTGTAAATAGGAGACATTCACATTAGATCTTGTGTCCCATTCTGTTGTGTCTTTGCATGGTGTTTTTCCAAATTTCTACTGCATACTGGAACCTGCGGCTAAGCTGAATTTTTCTTTTCAACAGAATCTGATATCAGCAATGTTATTCAAAACCAATTCCCCCCCCCCCCCCCTTTTGATAGCAGCTTTCAACGAGAGAAATGACTTGTGTTATACTGGTTATTATCAACTGAGGTATTTGAGTGCTAGATTGAGTGGCATTGGGTGCAGGACTCCCTGAGATTCAATGCTTCAAATGTCACTTGTCAGGTTACTTTTACGATCTGCTAACTTGTTCTTGTAGCAAATTCTAAAGTTTAATGACACCTTCTTGTACAAATAACAGCAATGATCCCCCCTACTAAAGAGCAGGGTTCAAATCTCCCTTTCTCAAAAAATAAAAAAAAAATAGCAGCAATGATGCCAAACTACAGTTTTCTACATCAACAAGGTAGAATTCCAAATTTCTGAAAGTTTATGCTTTCTAATCCTTACATAGAATTCCAAAGCAAAGCTGTAGCTTTACTTTCTCAGCAACCAAGCTGAGTCCAGATATGGAAACTATGAAGCTTTTCCAAAATAACAGACAGAAAATAATTCCAAATTAAGACCCATCATTTTGATTTTGACTCAATTCGACGAAATCTCTTGATGAATGCAACAAACTTAAAAAGTCATGGGGTAAATATAAGGTCTCCCCCATGCAAAGCCTTCATTTTTAAGCAATGAAACTAATAAAATTTACATCTTTGTCATCTATACCTGCAGATCAAAAGAACTGCATTTGAGATTTTGGAGGTGACTGCTCCTAAAACATGAAGAAGAGGATGAATTGATGATACTTTACCTCCAAATTGGCAAAGCCTGAAGTATGAACAGTATGGGAGCCTCCATAGCAGGCCAATCATGTGGTTAGATTTTTGGGTTTTGAGGACCCAAATCTTGAATTCATTTGGCCAAGCTTCAAACAAGGATCAGTTGTACATTAACCCCAAAAAGAAAAACTGAACATACCCATCAAACCTTCCCCATCCAAATCTAGCCCATCAACTTCACCAATGCCAAGTATAGCCTCTACTTTGCTTGTTCTGCATGGACGTTCAATTAGCAAATTACACTCAGCAGTTAACAATCAACATAACCATGGCCAGTGAAGGAATGACCACTGAACAAAACAAGCAAAGCTGAAACAGTATGAATTTACCAGAAAAAACAGTAAGAAAGAAACAATATGAAGAACAAAATCAGAATCTCATTGAAACTCCTATTGATCAGAACTTTACATTCAAGTACATCATCATCAGGTTCATGATAGAAATTCCTAACTAGACATATCCACTAAATTGCTAAAAGATTTAGCTCTGTAAAACTCTGCGACAATGTACATTAGTGTTTTGCCTTCATTTAAAGAAACCAACCCCTAATTAAGCTAAATTCCAAGCTAAAATTATCTCAGAAATACAGAGAATGCCACTATCATCTCTCTAACATAACAAACAGACAAAAACCAGTCAAAATCTTCAAGAATCTTCAACTGCCACTCCCTAAATCTCCAAGGAACAGTCAAGATTCACACAAATGCCACTGACCCAGATTCAGGGAAGCCGCAAAAACCCCCACCACCACCACCATGAGAAGCCCCGTCAGGCCAAAATTCTTAGCTCCACCGGAAAACTCAACATTGTATTTCTTAGTCATATTCTCCGACAAAATGCCCCATTTTCTTCCTTTTTCCTTATCTACTCCATCGTGATCCATCAGCTCATAAACATAAACCTCTGCCAGCCCTTCTTTCCTCAACGGCGTTCCAACCCCTGACTTCAAACGCCCCACCAATCCCTTCAAATACATCTCCGCATAAACCCCATTCGCCTCAACTTCCCCAGCGTCACCTCCACCACTCGGCCACCCGGTTTCAGCCACGATCAACGGAATGTTCTCGTGCCCCACCACCGCCATGGCGGCTATCACAGCATCCGCCATCATGTCAAACAGGTTGAAGTACCTTACCCCCGTGACCAAATCGTCTCGGAAGTTAAAAGGGTAGTCTTGAAATAAAGCAAAACCGATTGGGATTTCGCTGTTGAGGCGAAAAAGATTGTACGGATAAAGGTTGATCAAGAAAGAGGAATTTGTTTGTTGCAAGAATTGGAGCAAAGGCTTTATGATAAGGTCACCGGCGGGTTGTTGGAACTGGGCGGAGGAAGGCGGGAAAGCTGTGGTGATTGTGGAGAAGAAAGAGAACGTGGTGGAGATCGGGATTTTATTAATGCCCAACTCTTGCAGTGCCAGGTGGAGGTTTCTGATCGCCGGGAGAAGGAAAGGCGTGAAGTCCTCTCCGGTGGAGTCGAGCACTGCGTTCCCTACGGAGATGAGTGCGATTTTGGAACGAGGGTAAAAAGGGAGCACGTGGCGGTAGAGCCAGCGGAGAGCATGGGAGCGGTTGGAGGCGAGAGCCGGGAGGAAGGTGTTCGGGATGGAGAGGAAAAGGGAAGTGTTGGTAAACGCGAAGGACCTTATGAGAGAAGGGTCAGAGTCTGGTAGCCGGACGTGGGTGAACTTGAGGGCAGAAATGGTGGTGGAAATCTTGTTAGGTGGTGGGGGTGGAGGGACGGTGGTTGACGTGGTGGTGGAAACGGAGGAGTACGTGACTCCGATAGGAGGAACGGAGGAGGTGAAGCGGAGGAAGGAAAGGAAGAGGAGGTGGAGGAGGAGAGAAGAAGGCATTTTTCTCTCTGTTTGGGAATGAAACGAGAAAATGGAGAGAAGAAGCGAGTCAGTTAGTTAAGTACAGAGGCAGTTAGGGAAGACGACGGGTTCGTTATTTGGGCGGGAAAGTTTAGTTATAGTGGTGGGGATTGTCTGCGGCAGGGCGTACTATTTAGGTTTCATAGGAGCCGCAAAGGCAACTAGCTCTGCTTGATTGGTTTGATTGATGTATGGGACTCAAATCTAACCCAGATTGCTCCTTTGGACTCGGCCCGTAGAGATTAAAATGAAACATGGATCATATTATGGGCCTAATGGGTCGCTGACTCCAAATTTAGGCTTTCGTGTCAATTAATTCAATTAAAATAAAATTTTGATCAATTCGATTAATTTGATGAAAAAAGATTTTTAACCGAATTAACTAAGCGCAATTTCGATTATTTTTTTAAATTAAATTAATAAATATATAATCAAAAATCGAGGGTTCGATTAGATGAAACAAAAATACTCGAATTTATATATAATTACATATTTTAATATATCAAAATAAACCCACAAATTTAAGTAAACTATTTGGATCAAAATAACTTTTTTTAAAAAAAAAATAAAGAAAAAAGACAGGAACCCAAAGTAAAGTTCTACTTTATTTCGTGATTTAAGGTAATAAAAGGGCATCATCATCATCATCCATGGCCATCATAGAGCTTGTCAACAGCATGGGCAATGGCATGTGAAAATGTCTCTGCACGATTTTCAGCCCCTTTTATTGCCTTCCTTCCTTTATTATAACCTGGCTGCCCGCTCGCTCCATCAGCCGCATTGCAGCGGAGCCGCCGTGCCCAACTTCTTTTAACTTAAAAAACTTCCATGGTTTAACCCTATGCTTTCCTCCAAATTAAAGCCAATTATACCCAAAACAAATTTATTAATAAAAGTATATTTTTATATCATAAAAAAATGGGTTTTGCACATATTCTCCACTAGGAAAAGGTGCTTTTCCATATATTATTCATCAAAGAGAAAAAAAAATTTATATATCCTGATTATATATAACTTTTGTATATGATTTGTATTGATTAGTACGGTTTTTGGTTTTAATTTTCGTGAAAGTAAAAAGTAAATAAAAATATTTAGAGGTGGAAGAAGTGTTGAATTTTATTTTTAATAAAATATTTTTGATATATTTTAACTAATATTTCACATGAAAATTTATTTATGAATTATATATGACATGAAATTCAGCTACCAAACTAAAAAAAAAAAAACTTTGCTTAAATCTTAGTTCATGGATAATTAAAGATGAAGGAGGAAATATTTTTCTTAAAAAAGAAGCAAAAAGAAAATGCAGACAAGACAGCATTCAGTTAAAAAGTGTTGGTGTCTCACAACGAACAAAGGGTCAACGTTGTCAATTTAGGCTCAGAACACAGCAAAAGCCGCCTACGCCTAGTTGGGATTTTGGTTGGAGGTTGAAAGCAAGACAAGGCAAAGCCGAACCCTGTTCCATCCAGCAAAACACAGAGATATTTTTTCTTTCTCTTTTTAAGTCCCAATAATCCTCATTATCCCAATAACTCCTCATTATCTCTCTTTCATCATTCTCTCTCTCTCCTAGACTCAATCATCATCATCATCCACTTCAGCAGCATCTGCTCGCTGCAAAAAGTACCCAATCCCACCTCCTCTCTTTGTCTTTCTCTTTTTTGGGTCCTTACATCCCCAGAAGACCCTTTGACTCTTTACCTCTCATTTCCATCTTATTTCACAGATCCGGGTCTTTTTCTTCTTCTTCTATCAAGGTACATGTTTTGTTATTGCTTTTTTCAAGTTTCAATCTTTAACCCAGTTTTTGTTCATAGCTGTCATTATCATTTGGTCATTCTTTTTGGGTGCTTTTCCTTTGCTGTAAGTTTTTCAAATTAGATCAGCTAACTGGGTTTTGCATGGTAGATTTGTTTTGCCTTGTTGGGTTTTTCTTTTTGAAGTCCCAGATCGGGTTCTGAGGATGCTAGGAAAGGGAAATGAGGATAAAAGTTTGTAAAAGATTCTGAGTTTATGTTTTGTTCTGTGTCGCTTTTAGTCTAAAAAGGAAAAAAAGAGTGTAAAAAGTTTAGCTTTGCTTGAGTTTAGGTTGCAAATACTGGCTCTATGGATTGGCATTTATGTTTTCTTAAGACCAAAATTGAGGATGAATTAATTGATTCAAAGTTCAAAGCTTTAGGGCTAGTTTTGTTGAATTTGACATAATCTGATTGTGAATTCTGTTTTTGGTTGTTTGTTTTAACATTTTTGAGCAGTAAATATTGGCAAATATAAGGCAGGAAATTGGATTAAAGCTGATCTGTTGAATTAGATAAAGAACAGTACGGTTAGATCTAAAGCATATTCTAGCCATGTCTTTTACTGGTACCCAGCAGAAATGCAAGGCTTGTGAGAAGACTGTCTATCCTGTGGAACTTTTGTCAGCAGATGGGGTTCCTTACCATAAGTCTTGCTTCAAATGCAGTCATTGCAAAGGGACTCTAAAGGTAATGGTTTTAATTGCTTTCGATCATTTTCTGCTCCTTTGTTGATGTAGTTGCAAATATAGTTGACATGCTTGTTTTGTACATTGATTAGGTTTAAAGCAAATGGGATATCAAATTATGTTGCCATTTATTGCTTTTACACTGAAGTCAATACGATCTTTGTTAGAATGTATAATCAAAAAATATACTAAGGAGTAACTTGGACACTATTGTCATCTTACTGCTGGTTTTTTTATTATTTATTTTTTTCCTTAAGAAAGAAAATTTCGGGTGATTTTTTGTTGTAGAAAATTGGCATTGTTGTAGGCTCTGTGAACGAGTGTTGCTCACATGACAGATTTTGTTAACCAACTTTGTTGATTTATGTAATGAAGTTTCTGCTTCTAACTTAGCAGCATGTCTTATGTTTCCAGTTGGGTAATTACTCCTCGATGGAAGGTGTCCTTTATTGCAAGCCTCATTTTGAGCAACTCTTCAAGGAGACGGGTAACTTCAACAAGAATTTTCAGTCACGTATGTCTTTTTCTCTTGCTGGATAAAAGTTTTTATTTGACTTCTTGATAGTTTTGTTCTGTTGGTTTAATTTGTCATTAATTTTATTGTCAGCAGCTGCAAAGTCAGCTGAGAAGTTAACTCCCGAGCTGGTAAATCTCCCCTGCAACACCAAATGTGTTTGATGTTTGATTAAATGGGAAAAATTCATTATAAGGTCTGTGATAGGTTACCGGATGTTCTTGCTAATTCGCTATAGCTTGTGTTGGTTTCAGACAAGATCACCTAGCAAAGCTGCCAGCATGTTTTCAGGGACACAAGAAAAATGTGCTACTTGTGGCAAAACTGCTTATCCACTTGAGAAGGTAGAATTCCAAGATCCCAATAAGTCATTGTGTGAGAAATGTTATCTTTTCTGCAATTTCAAGACATTGATTCCTCCTCTACACCCTCTTTCCTTTTAAAGTTTAGTCCTAGCTTATTGGTGTTTGTCAGCCTAGCACATTCATCTGAATCTTTATGAGGTTCACTCCTGAAGAAATATGTTGTTTCCAGGTCGTATATTAGGTGACCTGTGGAGTCTATCCCTGTTTGTTTGTTCCTTCTTTCAAGGGAGTAAGACTTAAGAATTTGAAAGTAGAATTTCTGCCCAGGTGAGTTCTTGAACTGATGAAATCAGACATAGAGTAAATCCTTTCCGTAGAGATTTAGAATTGGCTCAGCTAGGTTTTTCCTTGTACCGGATGCTTTGGTACCAAAGTGCAGTTTGGTTGATATTGTAGTTCCGTTTGAAATAATCAATTGCTCTTATAAGATGAGCAATGTCATCAAGTTAGAAGTGAGTGGTTTTCTTTGCTCCTTATGATTGTTAACATTTTGAGATAACCAAAGGGGTTGACTTGTCAGAGTTGGTTTCCATCAATGGCATTGTATGAATTGAAGTATCGGTTTCTAGACGAGGTCCGACTGTCGAGATTTCTTACAATTGATTTCTTATACAATTTCAATCTGCTAACACTACTGCATGGCTTTGCACCTTTATCTTCTTACAACATGATTGAAACAAACGCTTAATAATGTGCGAGCTATACTTATTTTGCTTTGCAACGGCATCATGTTGAAATGCTCTCTAGTGAAATGTGCTGTGAGCTAAAATGCGGCTTCTTCATGCCAAACTTTGACAGGTAACAGTGGAAGGGCAGTCCTACCACAAATCATGCTTCAAGTGCTCTCACGGCGGCTGCCCTATAAGCCCCTCAAATTATGCAGCCCTTGAAGGAATTTTGTATTGCAAACATCACTTCTCTCAGCTTTTCAAGGAGAAAGGAAGCTACAACCATCTCATCAAGTCTGCATCAATTAAGCGTGCTGCAGCCTCTGTTCCAGAAGCTTGAATACATTCACTATTCATATTGTTTTCATGTATTTTTCTTCTTTCCCGTGCTTGCCGGTGTGATTTTTCTTATCGATCCTCTCTGATATTATGTTTACGGGGAACAAACAAGAACTCGAGGTTCCTCTCTGGTTTCACTTCCTGCGTATATGTTATGGTATTTGATTGATCTTATGGGATTGGGATGTACATCCCCCAAGCTGTAGAACGACCCTTGCATGATACTGTATGTAGAAGTGGATGTTGTTTACACCTTTTCCATTTTCTTCAGTCATCAACATATGATCCATGCAATGTTACGACTTTAGTATTAAAAAGAAATTATCCCCGTGAACCGTGTCATTCGTTTTGGGTTACTTTTACTATTTTTGCAGTAGTTTGGGTTTTGGGTTATTTTTACTATTATTGCGGTGATATAGTTATTTTACTCATTATATTAGTTTTAATTGCTTTTTGTACAGTAATATGATCACTATTAGAAAAATAATAGTGTAGTAACTAAAATCGAGTATTTGCAAATAAAAAATATTTGTTCAAACGTTACCGTTCTCTAATTCTAAAAGCACTATAGGTGATCAATTTCGAAATTTTGAATATAATGTAAGAGTGAATAATCAGATGATTCAGTCAAAAAATATTATTGACCAACTTGATAAACTTCATCATATATTATAATCGAACTGACCGAATCAATCGAATAACCGAATTAAGGTTCATTCAATTTTAACCGATTTAATCGATTTTTTTAAAAATGATATTAACTTTTTACATTCTAACTATTAAAGCTGATTGGGTCAAAGAAAGGCCCAAACTATCTTACAATTGGGCCTTGGAGTCCAAACCCACCACCATGTGTGAAACGCACAGTTTTAACTCTGTTTTACGTGTGTTGTCGTGTCTGCAAACTCACGACACGGAGCGTACCCGGGTTCAACTGAATCGCAAATGTCGAACTCACTCCCGGACCTCCATAGCCATCTCTCTCAGTAAGCTCTCTCTCTCTTTTATTTAATCTATACTTTCTTTTATTTTTAATTTTCCTTTTCTTTTTTCAGATTAGCAAAGCCAATTCTCGACTCGCTCTTGAAAACGCCATATACTCCTGAAGAAGCCACAAAAATCTCCACCAAATCGACGCTGGAATCTCTCCTCTCGACAAAATCATCGGTCAAAGACTTCTCCTTAGCGTGCGCATTACTCTCCTCTTCTCGCTCCTCCACTCACGAGCTTCTCGCGTGGATCCCCAGCGACCTTTCCACCGCCGCCGAAGCAGCCTTTTCCGACCTCTCGAAAGCTTACAATGACGCCCTTCCGGCGGATGAGAAGATAAATTTGGCGGGGCATTTGATGCCGGAAATCGTGCCGGTTTTGAAGGAGAAGATTAAGGAGAGCTCGATTAATAAGAGTGATGAAGAAGACGAAGTTTCTGCCGCATCGGCTAGGGCTCCCGTGGGGTTCGCTATTTTGGCTGCTTATCAGTTTAGATGGTTCGTTTCTCAGGTATTTTGAAAATTTAAACCAATTTTCTCAGAAATATATAAATATATATATATATATCAT